>NC_054604.1:5668518-5842896 GCF_004785595.1 Juglans microcarpa x Juglans regia | reverse complement strand
CTCGTGATGGTGGTGAGGGCATAACATGGCAGCTCCAGCCGTGTGCAGTGGCGGTCAGTCACGCGCAATGACTATCCATCACGTGCAATGATTACCCACCACGTAAAGTGGTGGTTTGGACCTAGGGCTTGGCTAAGGGAAATGCGGTGGATCTCATGGTGGCGTTAAGGTGGCGCCACGGTGGCTCACGGCAGCGGATCTGGCCGCACGATGGAGGAGAAGCCATGGGAGAGTGAGAGAGAGTGTGTGTGCATGGGTGACAGATCAGGGCCGTGGATGGTTAGGTTGGCTTGGTGGTGGCCTGAGGAGGCTGATGACGGTGGTTACCCACCGTGGGTGGCGGTGCACGGCGGTGGAGGAGTGCAACCCGTGAGTTAGAGAGAGAGGGAGGCCGTGCGATGGAGGAGGGCTACTAGCCATGGGTCACGTGGAGGAGTAAGAGGAAGGGAGAGGGAGGCTCACGGTGGTGCCTGGTGGCCGTGGGAGTCACGCATGGCGGCGCTAGCAGCGTCGGTAGCCTTGAAGCCATGCGAAACCCATTTATGGGTTTCGTGCGTGCGTGCAACAGAGGGGGAAGGGGGACTTCCCGAGGCTTGGGTTCCATGGGAGGGGTTCACCGGTGAGAGGGGAGGCTGTTTGGTGGCGGTGGTGGCGCACGACGGTGGAATGGGCATCATGCCCATTCGGGCATTACACTTCCGAAAAGGAGAAAGGGAGAGTGTGAGGGAGAGAGGTTGCCACGGGGAGGCTTGCCAGAGTGGGAGCAAGCCGTTGGTGGTGGAGGTGACGGTCATCAGCACACGGCAGTGCCGGGTTGCGAGGGAGAAGCTTTGGCATGGAGATGGACTGCGTACAGCGTACGCTTGAGGGGAGAGGGAGGAGAGAGAGAGAGCTGGGGAAAAAGTGAGGGAAAGAGAGAGGGGGTCTGGGTATTTAACCCAGTCCTTTCGTCTTGGGGTCCTCAAAACGATCTAACGTTGAGATATTAAAACACTGATTTGAAAATGCGTAAACGTTAACTTAATTAAAAGCACTTAGAGGAATTAAGGTAAATATTATTTTAAATTAAACTTTAGTTTATAAAATAATATTTCTTCATCATTAATAAAATAATGAAGTCTTATTTAATATATTTAAAAGGATAAAACCATTTAATTAATTAAAGTTTTCAACATTATTTAAATCCCTTAATATTTTAAATAACTGGAATCATTTTAATAATTAATATTAAAATGATCTCCGACAATTATAATATTTTGGAGCTCTTCAAAATATTATAATTGTCTCATTTAAAAACAAGTTTAACTCAACGATACTGGAAATACCTCATATAAATATTTTCAGTACATTTAAAACACTAGGCGTGCCTTAGAAGTCACCTAATATCTCGAGAGACACGTCGTCATGGTTCGACACACATGATGATGCTCGCAGTCGTCAGAAAGAATGGCAAACTGTTGCATAATTTCGTCATCAGAATTTGCTTATGTCAGAAAGAAGGAGCCTTACGTAAGAAAAGTGAAGCTTACGTATGAAGAAAGGAGCGGGGGTTATACTTGGGTCACAAAAATGATCTAACGAAAAAGATTTCAAAGCAACATCTCAATTAAAATAATTTGAACGTAATGATAAAATTTAAAAACAAGGAACAATTTAAATGCATAACAATAATTAATATTAAGAAACATATCAAATTTTAATTTTCACAAATTAAAAATCATAAAAATAAATCCACTAAAAATCTGACAATTTTAAAGCAATAGAATAAATTTTTGAATTAATAAAAATAATTTTTCAATAAAAATACACTAAAATACGGGATGTTACACATAACGAAAAGATGAACGAAACCACATAGTAATCTATTATTGGCCGACAACTCGAACTTCTGCATCGGTTCCAGATATGTGATATATCTTTAATAGTCGCTCTGTTTAAATATATCCTAGTGTTCATTAAATAATATTACCATTATGAACCACAAATGCCTATGTCTCTATGCAGAAATAAAAAAGCAATAATCCTCGGAGAGTATTATTATGACTGAAAAGTAATATTAAGAATTAGAGTCCATGTCTAAAGATATTTTTAATGCCATGAGTTTTGTTTGGTCACACAAGAATTATTCAAAAATATATAGATAAAAAATGGGAGGTTTCACTAATATATATATATATATATATACATAGGTTGGGAGAGAAAATTTGAGAAAGAAAATTAAGGCTCTGCTTATATCAAGATCACCATTCTAAACCATAAATGTCTCTATCTCTACCAACAAAAGGAACAAAGACTTTGACAATTATTTATATCTATCTCTAAATAATTGCCCAGAGATAGAGAACTACTTGAAGTAAGTTCAAATTAATTGTTAATTAATCATTGAATTTACTTATTAAACAATTATACGAATATACTTATTGTTGATAATTTTTTATTTTTAGTGATCATATTAACGTGCTAAAAGAACTGGGAGTAAATGATATAGACCAGAGACATGAACAAGAGTTCCCGAAATGGTTCAAACAACGGGTAATGAATATAATACAGATGGAATTTTGCACTAACATATTTTAAATAGAGAGGATTGTTAACGATTGAATGTTTATACTTTATTTAATATGTAGGTTGTACAAATGCATGCGAGTAATCCGAACGATATATCAGACTAACTATATGCACTGGCGCGTGACCCTTCGAGGTGCGCTGCTTGATATTCTGCATGTATTTCTCGAGGGAGTAGATATCACACAATTGATCGAGAACTTTATAGGAAAACACAAAATAGTGGTGTCCTTGTCGAAAGGAGTCATGATGGAGAGAATGTTGATTTCTACAGAGTTATCATAGATATAATTGGAATGAGATATGTGGGACAGCTTGTGGTTTATATATTTAAGTGTGATTGATGAGATTTAAACAATCCTCGAAGGGGAAAATGCCAGGATGAATATTTTCTGAGTATTAATACATCAAAAAAATAGTATGAAGATAATCATTTTATTTTGGCTTCCCAAGCATCTCAAGTTTTCTATTTAGACGATCCTCAATTAAGAAATCAATGGCAAGTAGTACAAAAGTTTTCTCCTAAAAATATTTTTGACGTTATCCCCGAGGCGGAAGAACAAGATGAAGAAGAAGATGATCCCTCTACTCAAGAAGCATACCAAGAGAGTCAACCTGCCATTAACTTATTTGTGAATTTGAGCCAGTATGAGATGATCCCATTACATAGGGAAGATATTGAGGCTGAAATAATTGAAGCGACAGTTGATCAAAATGTTGACTCATCTGAAGTATCTACAGATGATGAGAGCGAATCTATGGATGAAACTAATATAGATGATTGATCGGTTTTGTGTTCACATTATACAGTATCTCGCAATTATGCCACCAAAGAGGAAGGAAGTTCACATCCCATCTCCACCTGTTCCTAGCTCTCCGTCTGACTCACCATTAGAGACTGACTCTACGGAACAAGATAAATAGCTAATACTCATTTTTTTAATTAAGATATATGATAATTGATACAAGATAAAAAACTAATATTATTTTATAGAGATAACACATAGTAGTCGTCACAGACGAAGCACTACTAGAGGCGTGACGTTGGAGAAATATCGTAAAGTAGGTAAGATTGAGGTTAACATTCCTGATGAACATACCGAAGGCGAGGGACAACAAGCAGCTTGGCTTGCTTCGCATGTGGGTGCTCTTACACAGACTTATGCACCTTTGGCTACGAGTTCATGGCATAAAGTCCCGTAAGATGTGAAAGAGCTTATAAAGAAGCATTGTTTGGTACGTAATATTTAAATAAAAATATTTTTTTTCATATTATTTAATACTCTAAATGATAATATATTTGTGTATATACTTTTTCAAGGATGACTTCAAACTAAATTTTGGTCGGAGAGAGGAGCGTAGGACTGTCGAAGAGCTTGTGTGTAATGCATTCTGTAAGTATAAGGCAAAATGTCACGAGCATTACAAGAAGTACGAGAACAAGGAAGATGCACGCTAGCATCCTTTTCAGGATGTCCGAGCTGAAGAATGAGGAAAACTTTGCGACATGTTTGAGGATCGATCATATAAGGTAAATTAAATGAATTCTTTATGTGTCATATTTGTAATTTTTCACTTACTAACTTTTACAACTTCTATGCAGGAGCGAAGTTCTATAAACAAAATGAATAAATCAAAGTTAAAGATTCATCATCATGCAGGCTCAAGATCTTTCCATCGCCTATCTCAGAAATTGGTAATGTACTTTTTATTTATTTATTTTATTCAATGTAGTTTGTTTTTAATATAGACTTTATATCTTAACAATGTCTCTTGTAGCAAGAGTCAGACACCAATTATGATCTGACAAAATTATATATTGCATCACATACTAATAGTAATGAAGAGTGGACTCATCCAGATGCTCGTGAGAATTATGTAAGTATTATAATTTCTTTTAATTAACTATATTTAAATTATTGTGTCAATATTAATTTTATACGTTGTGTAGGATAAAATGGTTGCCTTTCGTGCTGAAGCTACATCAGATCATAATTCATCAACAAATGATGTTGAAATTTTTACACAAATTCTGGGTCAACGTTCGGGCTACTTGAGGGGTTTGGGTCGTTGTGTAAAGCCTTCAGGCTCTTCATCAACATCAAGCACTTCTGTTATTGCGTTAGAGAATGCAAATTCTAGGATTGAATAATTGATGGCAAAACAGCAGGAGTTAGAGGCTCAATTGACGAAACAAGCAGACATGGAGATGCGCATAAAACAATAAGAAGATCAACAAAGAGAGATGCAACTCCAAATGCAAGAACAACAAAGACAGATGCAGCTTCAAATGCAGATGCTTATGCAACAATTCAAGCCTCCAAACAATTGAATTTAATTAGAAGTGTTTTAGCATATTGAACAATTATGTATCATGTACTGATAATTTTATTAGTATTATTAGTATTTTATTTATTTAGTTCTGACTTATTAGATTAGTTTTATTTATATTGAACAATTTGTAATGTATTTTTGAAATATAAATATCTATTTGGTTTTAAATTGGCATTAATGTCCAAGAAAATAATAACCGTTCGAACTCTCATCAAATGTTCGAACATATAAAAATGGACACAACCGTTCGAACGATAAAAATTCTGCGCCGTTCGAACAGGCAATTCACTATTTGCGTTCGATCATAAATTTTTTTGTTCGAATGTTTCTTCATGTGTTTTTGGTCGAATGGATTGGTATCGATCGACCGGCCATGAATTACCCATTCGAACAATTACTCATGGTTCGAACGTTATTTACTACGTTTGAATGAATTTTTGAGACGAATTTCAATCGTCCCCAAAAAAAATTCTGTTTGAACGTGATCGAATGGTCCAGCTTAATTTCATCCCAAAGGATATTTTTTGGGACGACTTTGTCATTTTTGTCCCAAAATAGCTTTTGGGACAGTTTTATAGGGATGAAGTTGGGACAGTTTTTTTGCATCCCAAAACACTTTTTGGGATGAAATCCCAGTCTTTTGGGACGAAAATGTTCCTTCCAAAAGACCGAATTTGTTGTAGTGTATAGTACTGGGATGGTTGGGATCAATATCTCTAGCCTTAAACTATTATCTAAACTTGATCGGGACCTAAAATAAGAGAGATAAATATAAGAAATGAGTCTTATAATATTTATTGATTCCCATTTAAATTTTTTGGATAGTATTAAATTCTTATCTTATCTCATTCATCTTATCTAATCGTTATAACTTTGCCAAACTTTTAAACAAAATACAATAAACAATTCAACTTCTTCAAATACTAAAAGAAAATTATATTAAAAAATTATATTCTAACAATATTTTAACTTTATAATAGTTTTATTCAACTTTCATCTCAACTAACCATCCAAACTAGGTAACTTTTTCTTTCATTTCACAAGGACTTTAACAGATTCTATTTTCTACCCTCTATATGCATAGTTATTTTTCTTCTAATTTGCACATCACATGGTATTAATTTGAGTGGCATTTCAATGCAATTGCAGGTAGAGACCAAACTTATACCATGACACTATCTACGTCTCTTCCCATTTTTCGAGGGTGCTTCAAATGAATAGCGCTTCTTTAATTCTTTTTTTGGATGTGCAAAAACGCATGATGCTAGCACATTGATCAGAAAGCTCTGATATTACAAGTAGGTAGTAGCAAATTGAAGATCAAAGGAAACCAAGGGAATTAATTAGCATATATAGACGTTTGAGGCTTAGAACAGTAAAGGCATGCACGTATCTTTTTAATCCTTCTTAGCATTAATAGCTAAGTCCTTGACAAAGAAGATTCTCCCAACTGGGGTTAAGTTAATTATCAGCTTGGCTCTGCAAAAATGTTTAAATATATTAATTTTTAACAGTATGTTTATTTTGGATTTTGTAAAAGTTAAATTAATTTTTGTATTTAGGAAATGACTGAAAAAATAAAAAGTTGAGATATCATTTTTTTTTTTTTTTTTGAGATTTGAAGATTTATTTTAGTTTGCTTGAAAAAACAACTTGGAAATATCTCTCTAATCGAACATGCATGCAAGGCCTAACTTTAATCACATGAGAACGTAATATCGGACCAACTACCTTATCAAAAAAGTAATGACAATTGGAGCATGACATGCATGTGAATTTTCAATGTACGTGTTATTAATATATAGATGTTTTTAGAAATGGACAAAAATTGGATGCGTCTGGACGATAGACTTGGAAAGGATTACGTACCCTATGCATGTGGAGTAAGAACTTTCATTGATTTTGCACGGGCTTCTGCTGATAGTCGTGGTTACATTAAGTGTCCATGTCGAGGGTGTAAAAATTTGTGTGCGATAGGATTGGATGAAGTAGAGCGTCATATATTTGTGAACGGTATGGATCTGGGGTATACGCGATGGGTACTGCATGGTGAGCAGTATGAAGGGTCAGCAGATGTATTGGTCGATCATCACAATTATTTGCGGCACATGGATGATGATTATGAGCACGATGAGATGGAGGAGATGTTGGGTGACATTGGAGCTGGGATGTTTATGGATGAGGTTAACGACAATACCTCAACTGGTGGATCAAGGACTGATTGTGATAATTTCCCTTCACTGTGGGAAGATGCAAAGCGCGAGCTTTACCCAGGTTGTACAAAACATTCCAAAATGTCGTTTATTGTGCGGTTGCTTCACATTAAACCATTGTGTGGGATGTCGACGAAAGCAATAAACATGGTATTGGACTTATTTAACGAGGTTCTTCCCGAAGGGTCTGCATTGCCTAAGAACTTTTATGAAGTGAAGCAGTTGAGAAAGGGATTAGGATTTGAGTACAAGTCCATACATGCATGCAAGAATGATTGTGTATTGTTCTGGAAGGAGAACGAGGAGAAACAAGCATGTCCTGTATGTGGAGAGTCGAGGTGGAAATGTAAGAAAAACGTCCCGGTTAAGGTGTTGCGGTATTTTTCCTTGAAACCTAGGTTGCAAAGACTATATATGTGTAAGAAAACAGCTCATGATATGAGGTGGCATGAGGAGAAAAGAGTTAAGAATGACGGGTATATGAGGCATCCAGCTGATTCACTTGCGTGGCAGTCTTTCGATAATCAGTATCCAGAGTTCGGGTTAGAAGCTCGGAACGTGCGCCTGGGACTCACAACCGATGGATTCAACCCTTTTGGGAATATGAGTACAAGTTATAGCACTTGGCCCGTGGTATTGATTCCGTACAATCTTCCACCATGGAGGTGCATGAAGGCGCCAAACTTTTTGTTAACTTTACTCATCCCTGGCCCTAGATCACCTGGGAATGATATTGACGTATTCATGCAGCCGTTGATTGAAGAGCTAAAAGAGTTATGGGAAACAGGGGTTAGAACTTATGATGCATCTAAGTCGACATCTTTTCAGATGCATGCTGCGGTAATGTGGACCATAAATGATTTTCCGGCGTATGGGAATCTTTCCGGCTGGAGTACGAAAGGGAAGTTAGCGTGTCCGACGTGTAATAAAGAAACTGCTAGTGAGTGGCTAAATTTTCTCAGAAGTTGTGTTTCATGGGTCATCGACGTTATTTACCAGCAAATCATGCATGGAGAAGAGAATGTGCCAAGTTTGATGGAAGAGTAGAGGATAGGATTGCACCAAAAGAGTTGTCTGGAGAAGAGATAGTGGAACAACTGCAACATGTTAGAGCGAACAATTTTGGCAAAGGTCGGGGAAAGAACAAGAGAAAACAAGCCGTACAAGAATTGAATTGGACAAAGCGTAGTATTTTTTTTGACTTGCCGTATTGGTCGTCATGCAAGTTGCGACATAGTTTGGATGTAATGCACATAGAGAAGAATATTTGTGATAATATACTGGGTACATTGATGAGTATTAACAAAAAGACGAAAGACACGATCAAGACGAGGAAAGATCTTGAGAGAATGAGAATTAAACATAATCTGCATTTGCGGGTGGAAGGCAATAGGGTGGTCATGCCGCATGCATGTTTTACGATGACGAGGGAGGAGAGGATGGATTTCTGCAAATGGTTGCAAGGTGTGAAGTTGCCAGATGGTTATGCTTCAAATATTGGTAGATGCGTGAGTCCTGATGATTGGAAAATCAATGGATTGAAAAGTCATGATTGTCACGTATTTTTGCAGAAGTTATTACCTGTGGGAATTCGTGGGAAGCTTACATCTAATGTACGTGTGGCCATATCTGAACTATGTATGTTTTTCAAGGATTTGTGCGCTCGGGTAGTAAATCGAGATGTGTTGTCGAAATTGGAAGAAGACATTGCTACTATACTATGTAAATTCGAGCAGATCTTTCCACCATTATTTTTTGATGTCATGGTCCATTTAGCAATACATTTACCGCGAGAGGTACTTCTGGGTGGACCGGTGCAGTTCCGTTGGATGTATCTAGTTGAAAGATATTTGGGTCGATTGAAGCGCACTGTTGGGAATAAAGCCAAAGCTGAGGGTTCAATAGCAGAGGCCTATATACACGATGAATGGTTAACATTTTGCTCTCTATATCTTCGTGGTGTTGAGACACGATTTAATCGTCAAGAGCGAAATGCTGATCTTGCTACTCCGCCTCCTCGTGAGCTATCAGTGTTTTCCCAGAATGTATGACCCTTGGGTGCACAAACAGGTTACGATTTAATTGATGGAGAGTTGGGTAAAGTTCGGTGGTATGTGCTAAATAACTGCCGAGAGATTGATGATTATCTTAGGTATGTCATTTCATTTCTTTGAATAATTATAGTTTTCTTTAAATTAATTAGAATTGTTGTGCTCAAAATATACTTCTTTTGCAACATGTTATAACAGTGACCACATGGACAAACTTAGGACGGAAGGCGTAGAAAATATAGAGGCAAGACACGAGGAAGAATTTCCCGGATGGTTTGAAGAACGTGTATGAACTAAAATTATATATATGTTATATTGTGAAATTTTTAACTCTGGATAATGAAATAATAAATATATACTATTTCAATTTATAGATTTTGGAACAACGTGCTCGTGATCCCGAATCAATTTCTTCTGAATTGTATGCATTGGCCCGTGGTCCCTCAAATAGAGCACTTCGATATACTGCATGCACGGTTCGAGGTTATAGATTCCATACTTTGGACCGTGAACGTAATAGAAAGACTCAAAATTGTGGTGTGTTAGTCGAGGGGAGTCATGGAACAGATGATATTGACTATTATGGTGTCATACGTGATATTATCGGATTGAAATATCTGGGTGGGTCTGTAACATATGTCTTTAAATGTGATTGGTGGGATCTAGGCGGTGGTCGGGTTTCGATACATAGGGATAATCACTTTACGAGTGTCAATACTGCATCTAAATGGTACGAAGATGATCCATTTGTATTGGCTTGTCAAGCTACCCAAGTCTATTACTTGATTGATCCAATGAAAAGTGCTGATGAAGATAGTGGGGAGATAACTTGGCGAGTCGTACAAAAATTTGTTCCTCGAAATATATATGAAGCAGGAACGGGTGCAGATTACGAGAATAGTGGAGATGAAGATGACACTCCGATTGTTGAGGCATACCAGGAAGATGGAGAGGGTATTAATTTGTTTGTTGACCTCGGTGCACTCGAGTTGCTCCCCTTGTGTAGAGATGATGTCCCACCCGTACATCTCGACCCGTCTGTATTAAATGATCATTCAATTCAAGTCAGTGAGGAGGAAGAAGAAGACGAGTCAGAAGATGAAGACGAATCAGAATCCGGGCAGGAGGTGGATAAAGATGATGAAGAAGAGGTGCATGATGATGACGAAGATGTTATTGATGGAGATTCTGAAGCAAGCATGGAAAATTCATCTGAAGAATAAAAGTACTAAATATTTTATTCATATAGGTGACTAAAATATCTTGAATTTTCATAATTTCTTCTAATTAATTTTTTTTGATATAATTAATTATTTTCAAGAATGCCGCCAAAACGACAACGAAGAAATGTGCCTCCGCCAAGTCCAAGTCCTGAACCCATTGAGGACTTCCCACTCGAGGAATCCGTTCCTGAAGATGAAGCTAACACAGAAGAGAACAACAGCCAGTCGACACCTACCAGTAAGGAAATATTGTCGTTGATAATTATATATATAGTTAATATTTTTTTCTCAATAACTATATAATTATAATTATAGTATATCTATTATGTAGTTGATGCATCTGCACGTCGCGGTTGTGGCTATACACGTGGAATCTCTCTTGAAAAAAATAGAAGGCATGGTAAACTGAAGATCACAATTCCTGATAATTCCACTGGAGGAGTGGATGATAGTGCAGCAGCGCTTTCCTCCTATATTGGCACAGTAGTTCGAGCTTATGCTCCATTTTATGTGCGCTCATGGCGAGATGTTCCGATAGAGATTAAGGAGCACATTCGAAGTCGTGTGCTGGTGAGTTTACTTTTCAGTACATTTTTTTCACCTAGATTAATATATTATATTTTTTACCTGATTCCCTTATTAGGATGAATTCGACCTCGACTTTGGCCGTAGCGAGGATTTGAGAACCGTGAATGAGTTGATGGCTACACTATTCTGACGTCACAAAGGACGATGTCATGACCACTTCAAGAAGTTTGAGACGTTGGAAGAGGCTGCGCAGTCTCCTTTTCAGCAGATGAAGTTAGATGATTGGAGAAAGTGTTGTGATCTTTTCGCATCTCCAGATTATCAGGTATTTTACATTTATATCTTTTAATTATTTACATTCATATTCGTTTTATATATTATATGTATATATATTACAATTAACATTTTTAATATATTTTGTAGCACTTGAGTTCTACAAATGCACAGAATAGATCCGTTCTGACTGTCCACCATCGTGCCGGTTCAAGGTCATTCCACCGTCTTGCTGAAAAAATGGTAATTAAAAAATTATAGAATTCATTTATTTTCCTGATGTTATTTCTGATAAGTACTAATATTATCTTTTTAAAATTGCTAATAATCTCGCTTTGTTAGAAACGTGATGATCTTGAAAACTTTTCCCTCATTCATGTCTATGCTGCTGCTCACACTAATGAGCATAGTGAGTGGATGGATCCTGTCGCTGCAGATAATTATGTAAGCAGTGTTAATTTTGTTAAATAAATTATTTATATAATATTTTAATAGTTTATTTCTTATTTCTATTTCTTTTAAAACGTTACTAATTATTTACGATCATTACCTTTTAAATTGCAGAGCAAAATGTTGGAGATGCAGTCGGCTTCTGAGGAATCCTCTCCTAGTGACATAGACATATTCACGCAAGTGCTCGGGCCGCAGTCTAGTATGGCTAGAGGTTTGGGACGATCTATCAAGCATAAATGTTCATCCTCCTCAACCTCATCGGCTTCACAAATTAATAATCTTACGGCAGATTTAGAAGCTGCACGGCGTGAGAATGAGTATATGAGGTCGAGACAACAAGAGTTAGAGTCTCTCTTAGAACGACAGTCTCATTTAGAGACGCGTTTGCAGGACCAACAGAGAGACCAGGAGGAAAGAATACGCAATGAAGTGCAAGAGCAAGTGCAACGGGAGATGATGGTGCAAATGGAACGTGTTATGTCGTTGCAACAGAATCCCCGTGGGCGAGGGAAAAAGAAGAAATAAATTTTATCAATATTTCTGACTAGTTTTAATATCTAATTTTGTACTTTTATAAGACATTGTTACTTGTTAATTGGGTATGTAATATGATACAATTGGTATTATGTTTTTAAATTTTATGAAATTAGTATTTATGATCTGTACGTTCGAATGTAAATAAAAATCGTTCGAACGTTGGTTCACACTGTAACAAACGTTCGAACGTAAATACAATTGAATCGTTCGAACGTACTCACGCTAAAACGAACAAACCGTTCGAACGGTAAAGCGACTAACGTTTGAACAAAGAACTTGCATTCGGACGCTCCTTCATTTACATTCGAAATAACGTCCGAACATTAAACGCGCTACGTTTGAACATTTACGTTTACGTTCAAACAAATATTCGAACGTTTAATGTAATTAACGTTCGGACGCATTAACATTCGAACGTAAATTTTATACGTTCGAACACGATATCCAACGAACGTCAACTTCTCTCATTCGAACGCCAATCGGTCGGGTATAACGTCCGAACGTTTGATTTTACGTCCGAACGTGATTTTCTATGACAGTTCATAACCGTCACAAAAAAAGGAACGTTCGAACGTTGTACCGAACGGAACACTTCCAACTGTCACTAAAAATATTTTTTGTGACGGTTGAACAGTAAACCGTCACCAAATGTTTTCTGTGACGCACTTTAGGTGACGGTTTCAAACCGTCACCAAATATGTTTAGTGACGGTTTGCCATTTTTTTGTGACAGTTTTCTCTGTCACAAAACACACATTCTGTTGTAGTGTCTTTGAGATCATGTGTAGTTTTATTTCTGGTAATTCATAACGTTATCTATTGGCGTGCGTTAACTGACTTATATGATCATGCATTGTACTAGCTAGCTCGGTAGTCATATGTCATAAATATTCATTGACCGAAGTAAATCGTTTTTCCATAACTCATGACTTTTCCAAATACATCCAAATACCAAAACATCATGAAAGTTACTTACCGAAATCGTTTTTCAATAAAATGGTCGCTCTATTCAAATATATTGATATGTACACCTTACTTTGACCGACTTTCTCGGCTCTCTGCTTAATTATAGTGACTTAAATCAAGACCATTATGAACCACAAATATTGTCTATATCTCTACAGAATTAAACGGAACGAAGACTTCGACAAATTAAAAGTGCAGGAAAAAAAATAACACAAACAAAATGTCTAAAGCTAGGCCACTTCATGGGACGTTGGCGTCGGGCAACGTAGCATTATTTATATATATATATATATATATCATATAACCTTGTCTTATATATATATATATATATATATCTTTGTTTTCGATAGTTTCGTTCCTATTCTTGTCCCCAAATCATAATTGGCATTGACCAATGCTCTTAAATTGCCAGTTTTAAGGGTTGGCTTGCAAATTTTCAAAAACGTTTTAATAAATCATAGGCCGGTTTTGACATTTTAGAAACCGGTTCAGGACCGGACCAGCTCCACCGGTTCGGGCCGGTCCGGTCTGGTTTTCCAGTTTTCCTGTTAAAATACAACATTTCGTAACATGGCATAACATATAATAGAAAATATTACATGACATGAAATTGTGTAACATCTAGCATTATGTAATATGACATACTTGTAACAAATAGCAATACGTGGTAGAATAAATTATGTAACAGAAAAGTATTTCGTGATAGAGTATTATATGTAACAGATAAGCATGAAGTGACATGGCATAGTATGACATATACGATAATATACATATATAAACTGTAGTTCCCTTACCCATCACACATACACAACATTCTAATAGTGAGTTAAGAGCTAACAGTCATGCCAAAAATAAGCTCATGTCTAAATCAGTCATGCCAGAAAATACTTTATTCATATATAGAATTTCATGAGTAATGCAGAACAAATAACTGAGGTCATTTCAAATTTCTTTTCATAACAAAACATGCATATTTTCCAAAAATCAACCTCAACCCATTTTATTTTTATGCAAAGTCTAGCATTGGAACCCCACTTACCTAGACTTTTTAGCTTTCAGAATTTTTCCCACAATAATGTCGAACGAATATTAATTGTCACCTATAAGATTTTCATCTAACTTCTATAAATTTCAATGAACACGTATTTCGATACTTAAACCTGAAATACTCAAATAACCTATTTTTCCCAAATGTCTACAATTCTCTTAATTCTAAAATATCAATACTTCCCAAATTTTTATCATCCTAAAATATCAGTACTTCCTAAATTTTTATCAATATCGTTTCACTCTACTGACTAATACATTAATATTAAAAATATTTCTATAAAATAAGATTTTTGGTACTAGTATAAAGTGGTATTAGACCCATTTAGAAAATATTATACTAGTTCTTGTAAACACACCCATGGTTACAAAATAACATAAAAGTACACGTTGTAATTCAAGGGACAAAATTGCAATAACTAATCTTTCTAGAGCTTTAAGTAAAAATCCATAAGCCATGTTTTTCTTTGTTTGCAAGGAAGTATACCTAGACCCAAGTTGTGCGATGGAGCCTCACTGTGAGAGGAGATGTCGCGGCGGGGCTGGAGTGGCAGGCGGCTAACTCGACGGTGGAGCACTGAGAGAGAGAGAGAGAGATGAGAGAGAGTAAACACGGAGAGAGAAAGAGAGTAAGTCGTGAGAGGGAGAGGGAGAGAGACCGCATGGGATACTCACCAAAAGGGCAGCAATGCGGCGGCGACAAGGTGGTTGGGCAGCGGCAGATCGTGGAGTGGTTAGGGCGTCGGTGTTGCTGGGCTTTCCTTGCCATGGCTGGTGGCATCGAACGAGATGAAGTGCTCTGTTTTGAGATGCAAAAACTAAGGTCGTTCGTTGAGGTTGAGAGTGGTGTTTTTCGACATGGGTTCACGGTTGGCTATGGCGGTGAGGTCTGGGTAGATGTTTACGTGGGGTGGACGAACTAGGCGGTAGTGGTGGAGTCTTGCACTGTAGTATCTGGCTTTCCCATGGTTGCTATGATGGTCTGCATGGTTAGAGTCCTGCATTGCAGCGGCTAACACACAGTAGTTGAGCAGGGGTACTACGGTGGTGTAAGGCAGAGGCACTGGCCTGAGTTTGGACGAACACGGGTTGGGCAGGCCTTCTTGTAGGGACGATGGCCGTGAGGGGTGGGACAGTGGTTATCACATGGCGGTTTCAAGGCTGACTATGGTGGCTGAGCAGCTTATTCTGTCTTGGGTTGGTTGTGGTTGGACTGGGTGTGACGAGGCCTTGCTGCTTGAAACATGCAGATTTGTCTCTTAGGTGGTAAACAAAGGGATGTGGTTTCGGTGGTGTTAACCGTGGTGGGTTCACGGTGGTGGAGGTTGGCTTTGAACGAGGAGAGGCTGGGTGATTCTTGTGGCTGGTTGCAGCTATAAGGACAACTACAAATCATGCACAAAATCTGAATTAGAAATGATTATACTCATTTAATTCTTTTTTATTTGCTTGATTTGTACAACACATAGTTTGCTATACATTAGCTTAAGTTTAGGAATAGTTTTTGGTTTCCAAATTCTATATATATTTGTCTTCATCATCTAATGAAAGTGTGTGAATCATTTTTTCCAAACTCTGTATAATTCTCTACATGGTATCAATTTAAAAGCCCCAAACACTCTAACAAGTATCATCCTAGTTTTCTTTTTCCTGCTATTGCCAAGGCTAACTCCTCCTCTGAAATTGTTCCCATAGCTATCAATGCGACTCAGCAAATCACTGCTTGACTCACACCAACAAACTTTCCTTCATGGCATGCTCAATTTGAGTCCCTTCTTCTCGATTATAACCTCTTTGGTTATGTCGATGGAACTCATATTTGGCCACTTCAACTGACGTCAAATGATGCAGCTATTACTGCAGCTTATCAAATTTGGTTCCGTCAAGATAAACTTATTCTAAGTGCAATCTTGACTTTTGTTTCTCCAGCAGTGATATCAGTCATAGCTACCTCAAAGACGTCTCATCAAGCCTGGACCAAACTTACCAAACTGTATGCCAGTCGATCCAGGACTCGAGTAATGCAGCTCAAATAGGATCTCACCCTCATGCAGCGTGGCACTCGTACGATAACAGAGTATCTTCACTTTGTTAAAAGTATTGCTGATGAGCTTGCTCTCAGTGATGCACCTTTATCTCAAGATGACATCACATTATATGTTCTATAGGGGTTAGGCTCTGAATATCGTGATATTGTTGCCCCTATTTGAGCCCAAGAATCCTCCCTCTTCTTTGAAGAGTTACATGATCTGTTACTTGGTCATGAGGCCTATCTCGAAAGAATTGAGTCAACTACACAATCATTGGTACTCACTGCCAACAATACTCAACGTCGAGACTCCTGTCCTTTAAAGCCTCAATACTCAGCAAACCAACAATCATCAAAGGCTGACTCTCAATCCAAACCTCGACAACTCAAACACTACAAATACTCACCAAAGTGCCAATATTGTGATCAACAAGGTAATATTGCAAAGTATTGCCCAAAACTAAAGTCATCTGAAGCAACTGCGAATTGCACACTACTGCTCCTAGTCCAAATAAACGTCGGCTCCTTGATTCAGCAGCTTTTCACAATATCACATCTCAGGTTTCAAATGTACAATTCCATTTTGAATATGATGGTGCTGATGAGGTTATTATTGGAGATGGATCAGGTTTGCCCATCACTCACTCTGGCTCTCTCACTTTCTCACTCTTTCCTTTCCAAAGCAAAACAATGTTTTATTGAAATTTCACCCAAATTATGTTCCTGTGAAGGATCGGAGAATAGGGTAGACAATTCTTTGAGGCCTGTGTGAGATTGGAGTTTATCCTCTTTCTTCATCACCTGTTGCTACACCAATTGCTCTTATTCATGAAAGAACATCAACAGCTGGTCGGCAATAAAGCCTTGGCCATCCATCTTCAAAAGTTGTAAATCGCATAATTAGTTGTTTTCCTCTTCCAACAAGTTCTTGTGATTTTAGTTCTACTCATTGTCACTCGTGTGTCATCAATAAAGCTCATCAGTTGCCTTTTCATCAGTTGATTTAATTTATACAGATGTATGGGGACCTTCCTCCACAACCAGTCTCAATGGTCATCGCTTTTATGTTATCTTTGTTGATCATTTTACAAAATATGTCTGGTTCTTTTCCTTGCATCAAAAATCATATGTCAAACTCATATTTTCTCATTTTTATAAAATAATTGAAACACAGTTTGACACAAAAATTAAAGGGGTATACTCTGATAATGGAGGGGAATTTATTGTCCTTCAACCATTCTTTACTAAGCATGGTATTAGCCATTACACGACTGATCCACATACACCCTAACAAAATGGAGTTTCTGAGCGTCGTCATAGACACATTGTGGAGACAGGACAAACTCTTCTTAGTCATGCTTCCCTTCCATCAGAATATTGGGCATATGCATTTGCAACAACCACATATTTGATAAATAGACTTCCTTCACCTGTTCTCCAACATAAATCACCACTTGAAGTTTTATTCAATCAAAAGTCTCGGTATGAGGAACTTAGATCATTGGGATGCCTATATTTTCCTTGGATGAAGCCTTATAACACCAACAAGATAATTACAACATAAATCTATACCGTGTCTTTTTGTTGGTTACTCAACTAGTCAAAGTGCTTATATGTGTCTTCATCTCTCCACTCAGCGTCTCTATACTTCTAGGCATGCCATTTTTTATGAGTCTGTTTATCCTTTCAAACAAGAGCCACCAACTCAACTCTTGACTCATCAACCTCAGAAAATACCTTCCTTTTAAGACCAATTTTGTAGATTGCCTCACATGACACTCCACAAGTGTCACGGCCTCAAGAAGTTCTCTCGCCTAGTTCTTCGACTTCAACTAAGTTACAGTGACACAAGTGCCAGTTTCAGATCAGATAACTCATGCAAACTTAACTCCTCTTCATGTCCTAGACATTTAAGTTACTCCATCTCCGTCATAACCCACACGCACAATCATCACAAGATCCATGAATAATATTTTTGGGCCGAAGCAACTTCATAACACTTCAAAGCACCCAATACTTGAACCACCCAAGCCTACATGTGTTAGTCAGGCTCTCAAAGATCCAAACTGGCGCAAAGCCATGTCAGATGAAGTCACAGCCTTCTTCATCATGGGACATGGGAGTTGGTTCGCCTTGCTCCAGATCAAAACTTTGTTGGGTGCAAATTTGTGTTTCGAAAGAAAAGAAATCCTGATGGCACAATAAGTTGGTATAAAGCTCGACTCATCGCCAAAGGTTTTCATCAATGGCCAAGCGTTGACTACTCTCAAACATTCATCCTAGTGGTGAAACTAGCAACAATTGGGCTCATTCTAACCATTGTTGTCTTGCATGGGTGGTTGCTATGTCAGCTGGATATTAATAATGCATTCCTGCATGGTACCCTTGAAGAAACAGTTTTTATGCATCAACCTCCAGGATTTGAAGATTCATCTAAACCCAAACATGTCTGAAGCAAGCACCACGATAGTGGTACAAAGCTCATAGGGATGCACTACTCAGCTTTGGTTTCATACTCTCGGCAATTGACAATTCTTTGTTCATCTATAAGACTAATGACATCCTGTGTTATTACCTTGTTTATGTTGATGACATAACTGTAACAGGCAACAACAAGAAGTTTGCAAATGCTATCATAGAAAAGCTTGGCACTACCTTTTTAGTCAAAGGCATGGGTCTCTTGCATTTTTTCTTAGGAATAGAGGTCATTCCCACACCAAAAGGGTTGTTTCTGTCTCAACACAAGTACATTCAAGAAGTTTTATCAAGAACCTCCATGGACAGTGCTAAAGAAGTACTAACTCCAATGTCAACTACAACTAAGCTCACAACTCCAAGTGATTCCGAGAATGCTAATGGGGTTGAGTATAGAAAACAATTGGTGCACATCAATATCTGGGACTCATACGTACAAACATTACCTTTGCTGTTAATCAACTAGCTCAGTTCATGCAAAATCCAAAAGCACACCATTGGGCTGCAGCAAAGAGGCTTCTCAGGTATCTCAAGCAAACAATGTTCCATGGTCTTCTCTTACAAAAAAAATGGTCAATTCGAACTGAAGACATATAGTGATGCGGACTGGGCATCAAACACAAAAACTTGAGTTTCAACGAATGCTTTCATAATATTTATTGGTTCAAATCCAATTCCATGGTCAGTAAGAAAACAAAAGGCAGTCTCGAGATCATCAATAGAAGCTAAGTTTCGAGCACTTACAACTGCTACCTGCAAAACAGTGTGGCTTAAATCACTCATTCAGGAACTTGGTCTTAACCTTCTACAAGTACCACAACTGTTTTGTGACAATATTGGAGCCATTCATTTCAATCTGAACCGAATTCAACATACACGAATGAAACACATTTAAATCGATCTTCTCTTTGTTCGAGATCTCATCAAAAAAGGAACAATCCGTGTACATCACATTCATACTATGGATCAACAAGCTGACCTCCTCACAAAATCACTACCCCGTCAACGGTTTCAAACCTTAAGATCTAAGATTGGTGTTGCAAACGGCACCTCCATCTTGAGGGGGCATAAAAGGACATCTACAAATCATGCACAAATTCTGCATTAGAAATTGTAATTGATTATACACATTTAATTATTTTTTATTTGCTTGATTTGTATAGCACATAGTTTGCTATACATTAGCTTAAGTTTACGAACAGTTTTTGGTTTAAAAAATCTTTATATATATGTCTTCATCATCTAATGGAAGTGTGTGAATCATTTTCTCCAAACTCTATATAATTCTCTACAGTAGCGACAGTACTTAGACAATTTCCAAAGGCACGAGATATATGTGTATTTATATGGATGATATGAAAACCCTAGAGAATGAAAAGGGATAGACGTGCATGGGATGTGTCGTGCGTGGTGGGGTGCAGTTTGCACCAAGCTGGGCAAGGTTTGGCACTGGGCCATTGTGTTACAATAGTTAATTATTAGATATTAGAGTACGTATGAGATGGTATATTGTACTTCCACGTTATCACATTATATTATATCATTAAAATTGTTTATATAACTACCAGTCTCTAATGATTTCAAATTCTGTGATGGAGTCAGAGTTACACCATGTGTCCATATAGACTATATTTATTTACTCTCTTTTAAGCACCATTCCTGATTTGTAGCAGCATGAACCTTCTTCTAACTTCAAATTTAGGTTGGGATAGAAAAATTGGGAAAGAAAATTAAAGAATAAGGACAAGAATGAATACTTTGACTGACTTTGTCTTGATGGATCTCTCAGGCTCTGCTTAATTATGGTGAAATATTATATCAAGATCACCATTGTAAACCATAAATGTCTATATCTCTACCAAAGAAAGCAACAAAGACTTTGACAAATTAAAAGTGTAGAAAAAATGCACTAATCCTCGGAGAGAACATATATTTCTGGCCCGGTTATAAATGAGTGAAATGATAGGGATGAAGATTGCCTCCTTCAACACATGAACCCAAACAGTCTCTTTATACATGTTAAAAGAATAGTTCAACGAAAGTTCGTAAAAGCAATCTAATCTTCCCAAGGTATGTATACATTTTCATTTTCCCATAGATGTGACTTGAAATTAATGAAGCGATAGAGAATCTAGTAGTCGAGAACTTTCAACAATGAATTGCTGAGAAATTGTTGCCAGAAAGTTGAATGTACTGGGAAGGCTGGGATCAATATCGCTAGCCTTAAATTATTATCTAAACTTGATCGGGACCTAAAATAAGACAAAGATAAATATATGAAATGAGTCTATAATATTTATTGATTCCCATTTAAATTTTTTGAATTGTATTAAATTCTCAATAAATATTGTATAAGGGGTTGGTTGCTTGGGAACTTACATGAGAGTTTCTCTTCTCATAATTTCTTTTCCAAATATTATTCAAATATAAAACACTTTTTGATTTTAAAATTTTTACTTTATCATTTAATGATAATTAGTACCTAATCATTATAACTTTTTCAAATTTCAAAACAAAACACAAAATATAATTTAACTTTTTTAAATCTCAAAATAAAAATTATATTCAAACAAGTTTTAAACTTTATAATATTTTTATTCATCTTTTTCTCTCTTTTATTTCTCAAAACCTAATAAAATATTTTAACTCAAATAATTTTATTGCTATTTACAAACATTTGACAACTATTAACAGAACTCTTATTTCATCTCATTACCCAAACATGTCATCCACTTTTACTCAAATAATTCACTTAATGTGTTTATAACTTTAAATTAAAACTTTCAAGTTGGAACAAGGAACTTGTGGGATATTTTTCGATTCATGAATGGTAGGCTCGTACAATAATGCATCATCCCATGACTGTCCATACCACTTTGTCTTGACTTGCAACTTGCACTTAGAGGCGACTTCATTTCGTGGCTTACAAGAATGAGAGTCTTCTTCAGTGTGTGCTTTTTTTCTATATTGATTTGGTCTTGTTTGGTTAGACAGTTCAGATGATATGAAATGAGGTGAGATATTTTGAATAGTAACGAAATATTTTGAGTTAAGATGAGATGAGATAATTTGTAAAAAAATATATGTTTGGATAGTAAGATGAGATGCAATAATTGTCTTTTTGAGATTTGATAAAGTGATGGGTTTCATCAATGATTGGATATGATTTAATAATTATTGAATTATATAATAATGACTATATTAATAAAAAAAAAGTAATATTGATGAGTAATATTAAAATAATGTATAAAAATTCTTTTTTGTTTCCCAAGTTGGACGAAATTATTGTAAAATCCCAAAAAAAAAAAAGTAATATTGATGAGTAATATTAAAATAATGTATAAAAATTCTAGTTTGTTTCCCAGGTTGGACGAAATTATTGTATAATCTAAAAAAAAAAAAAAAAAAGAAAAAAAGAATCTGTTGGAACTATATTAGTTTAATTATGAGAGAAATAAGGGAAATGAATGGAATTCAAATGAGATCTGCTACAATCACTGAAAAAGTGGCCCGAAGAAGCTGTGTCTCGATTAATGTATTTTATTTTTTTCATATATTTTTTAATCATCATAAATAACTTAAAAAAAATAAAAAATTCACAATATCATTAAAAAATATTATTTTAATAACTAAGTAAAAAAAAAAAAAAATAGTAAAAAGTCATTCGGTCCACAAATTGGGTATTAATGCATTTCTCAATTCAAATTGAAGGTGATGGATGGGTCACGGGTACACTGCTTCATTGTTCAGATGTCAGAACTCAATTTAATGATGCTGAAAAGTAAAGCGTGTTGAAAACCCTTGAGATGAGATAGAAAACGTCTGAATCGTGTAACCAAATCGGAATTAACTTTAGGATTTTCTGCTCTAGCGCTATTTCTATTAATTTGCTATCTTCGACAACTCCCAAAAAGACTTGAAAATAACTAAAGTGATTTCCTTGAGTTCTTCGCAAAACCATTGATAGGGATTACCTCCCAACAAGTATATGCAGATTCAGTTATGATTGCAAATGAACAAGACTATGTGGCAAGCCGCTGGAGATCAGCTCGATTAAACTCAAGTTCACTGAATTCATTTGTTAAATAAGTGGTCCGTGAACATACAATTATAATAGGTTATTAAATAAAATAACTCGTATAAAACTCAAAATGAATCCCAATCGCACTTATCTTCATGGACTTCAGTTTCTTCTTCCAATCTAAACCTAAGTTCCTTCCATGCAATTGGCTTGGTATTTCATGCAACCTTGCAGGAAGCGTCATCAAAATAAACCTTACCGAATCTAGCTTACAAGGTATGCTTCACGGATCTTCGTTTTTGTCATATCCAAATCTTGCGGATTGATCTTTATATGGACACTCTTTTTGGAACAATTCCACCTCAAATTAGCTCCCTGTCAAAACTCAAATATCTCGATTTGTCCTTTAAGGACCACCTTGTAGATAATAACTAAAACGGCTCCATTCCTGAAGACACTCACTACAACAAATTTGATTTTTAGAGAGAAATTTTTTTGAGACAATTTTTTTCGTCTCTAAAAATCACTTTTAGGGACGAAATCCAAATTTTGTCCCAAAAAAGTCCCACTATTCGAACAATAATTTATCGTTCGAACAATAACATTTAGAGACGAAAGTAGTTATCCCAAAAAATGATGTACGTTCGAACAATTTGTTATTCCGTTCGAACGGTGTGTAGTCCGTTCGAACGGTTTGTTATATTAGTTTCAACGGTGTAAATCTCGTTCGAATAGTAAAAACTATGTTCGAACAGTTACAACCACGTTCGAACTATCTCATTCTAATGCGCCAAATATTGCCTGGGAAGTGGAACGCGCCAAAGCAAATATTGTCCGGGAAGTACAATGCGCCATTTTTTTAAATTCATAAACTTCGTTCGAACAAAGATAGTTTCAATTCGAACCATTAAATTTTTTAATTGTTTGTCGCAAATTAATATTTGCGACGAATATTTATATCATTTGCGGCGCTTTATAATCGCCGCAAATAGTTTTTCACAGAATTCAAAAAGAATAAAATTTCTCTTGCACGCGGAGACCCCAAACCCTAAAATAAAAGTTTTCCTTATCTCCTCTAGCCCCAGCCGCCCCCTGTATTTTTCCTTCTCTCTGTAAATAGACCAGCAACCCCCATCTTTCAGCTCGTCCCGTCGCCGACCCACCACGCCGTTTCTCTCCTTCAGGCGCTACTAGTAGTATGTCCCCTTCTCTCGCTTCTCTTTGTATTTCTTTGTCTCTATCTCAACTCCCCATCTATTTCTCACTCTCTCTCGGGTTCTCTTTCATATGGTCTCACTCTCTCTGATTCAGGTTAGCCATCGGGATTGTAAAACGACATGCCACAACCCGTGGAGCTGGATTCATCTGCTCTCACTTGGTCTATTTGTGCTCATATATCGGTTTATGCTATTTATTCATGATTTAAAGATTTGATGTAGAAGTCATTGGTGCTCTTTGAATTAGGACCCTAGATTTGATTTTTTTTTTTTTTAATTCCAATTTGTTTTGGGATTACACTATTGTTGTGGCTTAATGTTTAGGTTAATGTGGCAGAGTTTGTGCTTGTTTTTTTCCTCCACTCATTTGTTTCATTGGTTTAATTTGCAGGCCTGTGGTTAGCCTTGTTTATCCTTTGTAAGTGGGATTCTTCTTTTCATTTTTATTTCATTAGGGCAATTGAAACTAAACCCCTTGTTGAGATTATAATGTTTATTGTAGTGATTTTAGTGTTTGTTCATTATACAATGCTAATGCTCTGAGTGTGTATTAATTTACTAGAAAATATAAATGATTTTCATTATCTTGGATGGGTTTGAACTTTGTTGGAGGCTATAGTAGCTGGAAGTTCATTTGGAATCTGATTCGTAGGTAGTGACTTCTTATGCTAGGCATGGTAATTGGCATTATGTGATCTGGTTTGATATCCAAATTATATTGATTTTTTGTTTCTAATACATCATTTCTCAGCTTTTGTGGAGTTTGGTTGACTTTTTATTGGCAACTATTTGATAGTCTGAATATTTTGCATGTTCATGATATATGATAAGGCTTCATTGCAATTGTAAGATGTAGGGCATCTATTTTTAATTTTGTAGAGGCTGCATATGAAGTAATTTAGCACTCATTCTAATCAGTTGTAATGTCAAAAAAGTTGTGGCCGGCAAGTTTTGTTTCTCTGTACTTATTAAATCCCCTTCTGGGATAGCTTTTCAACTCCATAGATGTTGTATGGGTTAGGTAGCATCTTCTTCTTACATTGTATATGGTTTCTGAGTTGTGGAATTTATTTATGCTAACCAGTCAAAAATTAGATTAAGTTATATGTGGTTGTTTTATCGATGAGTCTAGATATCATTTTTGTGAATTTCATGAAAATGATTTAGTTAGTGACTTGTGCTCTAAATATTTTTTCCAGTATGACCAACAAGGCCTCCTTTCAACGATTGTGCTAAAGTAAATATTGAAGTGTACAATATCGTCCACAACATTTGTTGCACCAACAAGCATTTGGTATTGGATTGATGCTGAAACATTTGTTGTTATGGCTGCATGCTACATTAATTGTACTAATGATTTGTGTAATTTGTTAGGAACATATGTTGTTGGTTTGTGAGCGTATACCAATTGCTGGTTTGGTTTGTTATGGTTTCATGCTACATTTAAAATAAACTTGGTTGTTTCTATTTATCTCAGATTGTAGTGGTTGGATTGTAGTGCTAAGAGTAAAGAGATAAACATACAAGGCAAGTGACTTTAATTGTTGAATTTTTCAAAATCTCTACAGGGACTTGGCCTTACATTGACGGGGAATAGAGCAAAGTTAAAGGAGATTAAGCTAGTGAAAGACGAGATAAACTTCAAGCAACAAGATTGGTAGTCATACTATCAACTCGATGGATTTGGATCTCTCAGGTTAACTACCAGAAGTTGTATGACCATTAGAACAACAAGATTGTCATACAATTTAATATGATTTGTTATAATCTCAGATTGGATGTCTCTAATTGACTACCATAAGAGATTTTATATCTTTGGTTTTATTTATCATACGATTTTATAGATTTTTTTATTGTCAGTGATGGAATGAAAGAAATTACATTTAAACTTAAAAATTAAGTCATGTCAATATTGTCTAAAGGAATCATTCTAACAAAAAACATTTAATCAAATGATATTGTTCAAATGTGAATTAGGGACGAAAAAATTTTGTCCCAAAAAATCCGTTCAAACGGACTTATTGGCGTTCGAACAACTATTAGGGACGAAAAAAATTTTGCCCTAAAAAATCCATTCGAACAGACCTATTGACGTTCAAATGATCATTAGGTGTAACACCCCGTATTTTAGTGTATTTTTACTGAATGATTATTTTTGATTGTTCAAAAATTTATCCTCTTATTTTAAAATTGGTTGGATTTTTAGTAAGTTTATTTCTATGATTTTAATTTGGTGAAAATTATTTTTATGTGCTTTCCAAATATTTATTTATTGTTATGCATTTAAATTGCTTTTAATATTTAAATTAATTACCGTGGGATTTAATTATTTCAATTTGACTTTACCATTACGTTTAAATTATTTTATTTAACTTGTGGTTTTAAAATCGTCTCCGTTGGATCATTTTTGTGGCCCAAGTTATGAGTATTGGACCTCATTTCTTTTCCCTCCATTTTTCTTTCCTTCCTTTTCTTTTCTTTCTTTTCTTTCTTTTCTTTTTTCTTCTTTATTTTTCCCCTCCCCCGTGCGCGCGAACCAGCTCCCTCCCTCTCTCTCCGTCCGTTCTTCCTCTCCCCCAGCCCGCCGCCGTGCGCCGACCGTGGTCGACACCGCCCGGCCGACCAACTCCCCCTCCCTCCGGCGACCTCACCCCCCAAATCTCAGCCCCTACCTCGCCGTCGGTAGCCCACACGCACCCCACGAAGCCGCGGGCCACTTTCACGCCAGCGCCGCCGTGAGCCAGCGGTGGCCTTCACCGCCCACCCCATTGTGTTCCCCTGCCGCTGGCGACCTCACCCCACCAACCTCACCTCCATCCGCGCCGCCGTTAACCACCAATAGCCCTTCAAAGCCGCGGCCACCATTCGTTCCAGCGCCGCCGTCGCACCTCCATTGGCCACCATCTTCCTACCACTTCATCCCCGACCTCTTGGCAACTCAATGGACCCAACCCCGGCTCTGATCCATCACCGGTGAAGCTCCACCATCTACATTTCCGATTTGGGCATTTTGGTCTTGTACCGTCCATTTCGCCGCCACCCACGGCAAACCACCACCACCATTGGCTTCACCGACCTCCCTTGGCCCTACCCTATCAATCTTGGGTCTTCGTTTGCCTCCATTTGAAAGTTGGTATTTGTGACCCACGGCCACAGTGTATTTTACACTGTGGTGTTGCTCAAACGTCGCATTTTTCAACTTCGTGATCCTTCGGAAATTGTTATATTGCACTGTAAGTATTTTCCTTAAAGAACTTTCGTGATTTAAATATATTTTTGCACTAACACATATTATCTGTGAATTGGTTTGTTTTGCCGGACTGAGTCCGAGGAGTTTCGGGGGTCGGATGGATTGTGGACGGAGTTGTGTGTTTGTTTGCATTGTGAATTGTGGTTGTTGGTTGTTGGTTATGGCTCGTTCATGTACATCGCATATTGCATGCATGATCATGTTTGTAAAGAAAACTGGATTTTCGCATGATTGCATACATGTTCATGTGTTTATTGGAATTGGATTCTCATGTGAGTAAAAGGAAAAGAGACTGTAGGGATGGTGGTAAGCAGGGATGGTGGTTGTGTCCCGCCTGTGATTCCCGCCTACGGTGCTCTGTTAAGTATTCATTGTGTGTAAAGGAACTGTAGGGATGGTGGTAAGCAGGGATAGTGGTAGAGTCCCGCCTGCGATTCCCACCTACGGTGCACGCGGTAGGGATGGTGGTAAGCAGGGACGGTGGTAGAGTCCCGCCTGCGATTCCTGCCTACAGTGTCCGATAAATGGGTTGTTTGTGTGAATCATTTTCTGGGAAAATGTTTTACGGATATTTTGGGCCAAAATGGGATTTTTGGCGTATGTTGGAAATAATCATTTTTCTAGGAAAAAATGGTATTTTATGGCTAAATGTATTTTGCTATATTGTTGGTTGCATTAATGTATTTTTATCCCGAGAGTTGTTTGGTTTATACTTACCTGTGGTACCATTTTATGGTATCGCAGATTTTGATGCAGATGATGATGACGAGCCTTAGCTTGGCTCCATTGGAGGAGTGATCTGGGATTGCTCCTGTTTAGTGAGTTATGTTTTTATCAATTTATGTATTTACCTTTTGTATTATATTTGGGATGACTGTATAATTTTTAAAGATAAATTGTGTTGAATATTTGTATTTAAATTTCTGGTACTTAGTTGACTTATTTATACTATCCGCTACGTTATTTTATTTGTACACTGTTGCATGTACACACACACTGGCATTTCGTTGGGATGCGTGACCGTGTTGTCACCATCCTGACGTCACGATTCCCTTGTTTTTGTACGTGGGAGTCTGGGCGTCACATTAGGGACGAAAAAAATTTCGTCTAAAAAAAAAATCCATTTGAACGCTTTCGAATGGTTCTATCTAATTTCGTCTCTAAAAGTAAGTTTTTGAGACGAAAATCAATTTTTGTCCCCAAAGACCTTTTGAGATGGGCTTTCTGAGACGAAATAGAGACAAAATTTTTTGGGACGAAATTTTGGTTTTTTGAGACAAAATGATTTGTCTCAAAAAACCCAATCTCTTGTAGTGACTACAATGAAATTGAATTTTACCACCATAGTAAAGTCGCCGCAACAACATATATAACGTTGCAAATACCTTCAACTGACGATTTTTCCCTCATTGCACGATGGTTGCCTAAAATTGGATGCAACAAAATATTACCATCGACGTACATTTTCGACGCAAAAAATAGTATTAGCAGCTCTACAAATTAAGTCACAAAAAACCAATAAAGCATCGTAAATAATGCTTCCCCTTGATGGTCTATGGTGCTACAAATGCTTATTACCAAGGATTTTGTATCGCTGCAAATATGTATATCGCCGGTAATATTGATGAATTTATTTGGCGAAGACAATAACCAACAAAATAGATGAGTAATACTGTCATATAAGTTCGCTGTAATAGCTTTTGGAATTGCTGGAAAAGTATTTATTTTCTAGCGATATAGGATTTCGCTAGTAAATGTTTCTCCAAAATCCAAATGTGTCGATTCCCTTGGATTTTTCCTGACGATTTCTAAGTAAACACTGCTGCAAATATGTTTGATTATTTCCAGCATTCTCGAGATGCTGCCGGAAAAAATGTATATTGCTGATGATTTTGTTCATTGTCAAGATACGTAGCAGTTGGCGTCTAATTGTAGACTACACATGGATCTTTTGCAGCGAAATTTATATAAATTGTTGCAAACAAAAGATTTCATGTACTGCGTAAATTACATGCTATGGCTTGATTAATATGGGCGGCCATCCTATTATGATCCTTCCTAAACTACAACAACTTAGCCTTTTTCCCATGGCTGAATTTGTCCCAATTAGTCCATATTTTTGTCCAAAATAACTTTTTCCCGCCATTTCAAGTCGTAGTTGACTCCTAAAAAGGGCAACTTAAAGTACTTAAAGTTACGAGTGAAATATATGTCAGAAATACTCTTTTTTCGACGATTCTTTTCCTCTCAAAAACTGTAAATTTTCGTCGCAAAAAGTATGCCAACCATGGCTAAATGGGGTTGGGAATACTTATCTGCCACGGTGGAAATTGTGGGAAAAATGCATTTACGACCAAAAAAATATTTCCGGCGATTTATAATTACTAGAAATAGTCTTTTATGAAATAATAAAAAAAAATACTAGTAAAACATTATCATAGGCTCACAACCTTATACCTAAAATACAAAAAAGAATGTGAACAATATATTACAAAAAAGAAAATATTAGAATACAAATAACTTGAACAATGGACATGAAAAATGAAAACTTGAACAAAGGGAAAGAAACTTACAGTAAAGTTACATTACATTACAAAATATAAAATTACAAGATATGAGTTACATATCAATAACATAGTCTTCGGTGTGATTTAATCACACCAAATAAAACTTCATAGATATTTCGATGTAGCCACCCAAATTGAAGACAACCGTTACATTGAATTCCTAGTATATTCTCTGCACCACCCAAACTGAAGAGTAAGAATGTATTTCAACAGAGAAAAGCACATACCATGGAAAGGAACACCAAATTCTCCATGAGTGCTTATGCAGGATTTACTGCACCAACCCAGCACCCATGGTTTCTCAAATGGATGCAAAACTAAATATATATAATTAAAGTACCCTACCAGCCAAAGAACACGTACGGATGGGTGTGGTGCATATTGATTTGGAATTAGATTCCAGTTTGGTGGTCAGATGGTTGAATGCATCAATATGTGCAGTATGGTATTTAGAAGATTATTGAGATGAAATAATAGGTATAAGGTTGTGAGCCTATGATATTTACAAACCAACACAACCACATACTTCAGAATCTCTATGCTTCACTTACAACTCCATTTCAATCCACACTTAGCAACCATTTACAACACTCCACTTCACACTCACCTAAATTATAAAACCTACTAATCATGTATACTGCCCATGTACATCATTCCATCACCAAATAACCAAATAAATCTAATAGCCCATAAAAGGGAGAGAAGGAGAGAGAGCTATACAAACCCGTGGCTACCAAAAGAAAAAAGGAAACAATACAAAGCTCATGACTAAAATTCTCACCGCCAAACGAATTTCAGGTGAAGCAGTTGTTGCATAGAAGTTGTTTGTTTCAAGGCTCCATTCTTCAATGCTGCTTCTTTTTTTGCCTGCTATTTACAAGAACACAGCTAAAGAAATAAAACAACCTTGTAAGAATCACGTGTAAACAGAAAATAGCCACTTCAGATAGTAAAATATATATGCATAAAAGTTGGGCAAGGGTAAATTACGCAAAACTATAATATTATTCCAAAATTAGGGAATGAATCTAAAGACTAGAAAAAGAGAAAGGAAACAAGAAAAAGAATATAAAAGAGAAATGTTTGTGAAAACAAAAGAGGCTAAACTAGTGAAGGGATCAAACTCACGGACTTCAAGTTTATTAAAAACTTTGTGCGGGAAAAACACCATTGAGCTCACAACAAAATCAATTAAAATCCTAAAGGAGCATAACTAGCAACTACTACAAGCACAATTAACATGCAGTTGCAATTTCCTGGACAAGACTACAATCTAACCAAACCTGTATAATGATTTACAATTTCATGACACAAAAAGCAAGTGGTTCCATCAAGATTTGTCCTGCAAAGTACAATATATAGCAAGTTCCCAGCCATTATAGCAAACATGGAAGAAAGATTGCTATCTATAGGCTGCTCCCACCCACTAACTAGTATTAAACAAGCAAAAGGCATTTCTTCAAACACCTGCCTTACATTCATTTTATTTACGTCTTCATAGATAGATAAATAAGCAATCCACTGTGCAAGAGGAAAAAATTGAATTTTCTTGAAAAACATATGCTAAAGAATCTAAATTAGCCGAGGAAGAGTAACATACATAACGAAAGGTATGAATTAGGAAGCCAAACTCTTCAATTTTTAGGATAAGAGACAACAATCGGCATATTATTCAAACATGGCATAAACATACTCGATGATCTGGTGTCCACGCACAGAGCACCAACAGAGTTACTTCCAGATTTTACCATCACTTTAGGCAAGGGTTCCTCATATTTTAGTAACAAAAACCACATGAAAACGCACGCCCACATTCCAACCACAAATTGTATATACCTTCAACAGAATTGGCAATCGAAGGAAAAGACCAAAGAACATTACCCACTTTGAGAAAAAGCCGTCTCAGTCATGCCACAAATAAAATCATTTGCCTCTGTTGGAGTCAAGAAACCTTCCACAGCACCATTTTCCAGCTCACCTGTAATGCGAAAGACATTCAATAAGTGCTAGTTCTGTAATGAAAAACAACCGTCAAGGAAAAAATGATGAAGAAACCACCAAATTATCATACCAAATTCAGAGAAAACAGGTCTAACGATCACAGACTTTTAATAAAATGCAAAAGGAAATCAAGGGAGAGGAAATCCCAAAAATTGAAAACAAAAAACCATAGATGAAATGTCTGAAGAGAGAGAGGTGAGGTCGCGGTGGGGCAGAGGCTCGCAGTCGGTGGGAAGGAGAGAGAACAGGCAGAGAGAAAAATGGGTATCTGGCGCAGCAGCAGGGGGGGAGAGAAAATGAAGAAGAAGGGGGAGATTTAAATTTTTACCTTCTGCGACGAAAATTTATACTTTTTCGGTGACTATAATCGCCATAACTGCTAGCGGCGACTACTGGTTCCTTCAAGTGGCTGCATAATGTCACTATAAAAGAGATTTTGCGGCGACTATGGTTATGTTTTTTGCGGCAGCTTGTAACCCGTGAGAAAAATGGGTATCTGGCGCAGCCGGGGGGGGGGGGGGGAGAGAAAATGAAGAAGAAGGGGGAGATTTAAATTTTTACCTTTTGCGATGAAAATTTATACTTTTTCAGCGACTATAATCGCCATAACTGCTAGCGGCGACTACTGGTTCCTTCAAGCGGTTGCATAATGTCACTATAAAAGAGATTTTGCGGCGACTATGGTTATGTTTTTTGCTGCAGCTTGTAACCCGTGACAAATATAATAGCCAAATGCAAATATTTCAGGCCAACTTTTTTTTTGAGGATGTGAATTTGGTGACAAAAAATACTTATTTGCCACCAAATAAAACTCGTTGGAAAAAATTGTCCCAAAAATCATTATTGTTGGCGAAAGTATTTGCTACCAAATCATTTTCACCCAAAAGAGTAAGAATTAGCGGCACTTTCTTATTAGTCAAAAATAAATCATAAAAATTGACTTTTTGAGACAAAATTTCTTTTGCTGCAAAAAAATCATCACAAAAGGTCACTATTTGCTACCAAATAAAACTTGTAGGAGAAAATTTCATCCTAAAAAAAAATATTATCTACAAACTTTTTCTAATGAGCATAATTTTGTGGGAAAAGTAAAAAAAATATAATGTGCAAACTTTTTATGATGATTTTAATTGTTGGAAAAAAACCTTTAATTTTCACAGATTGTAACTCATGACAAATAGAAAATGGTCTAATATAATTATTTCCGGTGAGATTTTTCTGACAACGTGTATTTGGTGGCAAATTGTAATTATTTGCAACCAAATTGTATTCGCTGGAATTGTAAATTTTTTGTCACCAACTAATTCCGTTACTAATAAATGCATATGTCGCCGTAAAAATATATTATCTACCAACTTTTTCTAATGAACTTAATTTTGTTGGAAAAAGTCTTTAATTTTCACAGATTGTAAATCGTGACAAATAAAATGGTCCAATATAGTTATTTGAGGCAAGAATTTTCCAACGAAGTGATTTGGTGGCAAAATGTAATTATTTGCTACGAAATAGTATTTGCAGGAAAAATTTCTATCCCAAAAGCCACTATTTGTTGTAGTGATTATCCTCGATTTGGCAACCATCCTGTTACCTTACTGCTCAAAGTGGACCTTGAGCCTAACTAACACAAAAAGCTCCCACTACAGTAGCATAACTCCATTTATACCCAACACCATTTTTAATAATTACTACTGTATATCTTTGATATTGTGACGCCCCGACTCCCACGTACAAAAAACAAGGGAATCGTGACGTCAGGATGGTGACAACACGGTCACGCATCCCAACGAAATGTGCTCAAGTGTGTGTGCAACATGCAAAGGTGCACAATAAAAGTCACAGCGGATAATATAAATAAGTCAACTAAGTACCAGAAATTTAAATACAAATATTCAACACAATTTATCTTTAAAAAAATATACAGTCATCCCAAATATAATACAAAAGGTAAATACATAAATTGATAAAAACATAACTCACTAAACAGGAGCAATCCCAGATCACTCCTCCAAGGGAGCCAAGCTAAGGCTCGTCATCATCAACTGCATCAAAATCTGCGATACCATAAAATGGTACCACAGGTAAGTATAAACCAAACAACTCTCGGGATAAAAATACATTAATGCAACCAACAATATAGCAAAATACATTTAGCCATAAAATACCATTTTTTCCCAGAAAAATGATTATTTCCAACACACGCCAAAAATCCCATTTGGCCCAAAATATCCGTAAAACATTTTCCCATAAAATGATTCACACAAACAACCCATTTATCGGACACTGTAGGCGGGAATCGCAGGCGGGACTCTACCACCATCCCTGCTTACCAACATCCCTACCGCGTGCACCGTAGGCGGGAATCACAGGCGGGACACAACCACCATCCCTATCGCATGCACCGTAGGCGGGAATCACAGGCGGGACTCTACCACCATCCCTGCTTACCACCATCCCTACAGTTCCTTTACATACAATAAATACTTAACAGAGCACTATAGGCGGGAATCACAGGCGGGACTCTACCACCGTCCCTGCTTACCACCATCCCTACCGCGTGCACCGTAGGCGGGAATCGCAGGCGGGACTCTACCACCATCCCTGCTTACCACCATCCCTACAGTCTCTTTTCCTTTTACCCACATGAAAATCCAATTTTCAATAAACACATGAACATGTATGCAATCATGCGAAAACCCAGTTTTCTTTACAAACATGATCATGCATGCAATATGCGATGTACATGAACAAGCCATAACCAACAACCAACAACCACAATTCACAATGCAAACAAACACACAACTCCGCCCACAATCCATCCGACCCCCGAAACTCCTCGGACTCAGTCCGGTAAAACAAACCAATTCACAGATAATATGCGTTAGTGCAAAAATATATTTAAATCACGAAAGTTCTTTAAGGAAAATACTTACAGTGCAATATAACAATTTCCGAAGGATCACGAAGTTGCAAGTGGTGATGTCTGAGCAACACCACAGTGTAAAATACACTGTGGCCGTGGGTCACAGATACCCACTTTTCAACGAGGACAAACGAAGACCCAAAAATGGTAGGGTAGGGCCTAGGGAGGTCGGTGAAGCTAGTGGTGGTGGTGGTTTGCCGTGGGTGGCGGCGCAATGGGCGGTAGAAGACCAAAATGCCCAAATCGGAAATGTAGATGGTGGAGCTTCACCTGTGACGGATTGGAGCTGGGGTTGGGTCCAATGGGTTGCCAAGAGGTCGAGGATGAAGTGGTGTGAAGATGGTGGCCAATGGTGGTGCGACGGCGGCGCAGCGGCGAAAAGAGTGCCGCGGCTTCGAAGGGCTACTGGTGGTTAACGGCGGCACGGATGGAGGTGAGGTTGGTGGGGTGAGGTCGCCGGCGGTTGGGGAAGCTAGCGGGCTGGGCGGTGAAGGCCACCGCCGGCTCACGGCGGCGCTGGCGTGAAGGTGGCCTGCGGCTTCGTGGGGTGCGTGTGGGCTACCGGCGGCGAGGTAGGGGCTGAGATTTGGGAGGTGAGGTCGCCGGAGGGAGGGGGAGCTGGTCGGCCGGGCGGTGTCGCGCACGGCGGCGCCACGGCGGCGGGCTGGGGGAGAGGAAGAACGGACAGAGAGAGAGGGAGGGAGAGGGAGTTGCGCGGGGAGGGAAAAATAAAGAAGAAAAAGAAAAGAAAGAAAAGAAAAAGGGAGGAAAGAAAAATGGAGGGAAAAGAAATGAGGTCCAATCCTCATAACTTGGGTCACAAAAATGATCCAACGGAGATGATTTTAAAACCACAAGTTAAATAAAATAATTTAAACGTAATGGTAAAGTCAAATTGAAATAATTAAATCCCACGGTAATTAATTTAAATATTAAAAGCAATTTAAATGCATAACAATAAATAAATATTTAGAAAGCACATAAAAATAATTTTCACCAAATTAAAATCATAGAAATAAACTTACTAAAAATCCAACCAATTTTAAAATAAGAGGATAAATTTTTGAACAATCAAAAATAATCCTTCAGTAAAAATACACTGAAATACAGGGTGTTACAGATATAAACATTCCAATATGAGGAAATCTACTCAATTAATTGGATCCACAATAAAAATAATGTAAGTAAACCAAACATTAATTCAACAAATGTTAAAAATCCTTGATCAGTTTTGTCTAGCATAATCTGATCAAGGGTTTTTATTAAGGAATTCTGAATTTAAAATATACAAACTTAAGCCATCTATACTAGCAAATTCCACACAAAATACATGATTAAGTATTACAATCTTATAAGTTTCCATACTGCTAAAAGGAGATCTGTATAAACTTGTTGGGCAGCAAAAAGGCCAACTTGGCAGGGCTGGGTGGGACATGAAATCTTCACTTTAACGGCAGTACTCCACTTCATAAAATATCTACTACCATGCATCTTGTGCTTGAATGTAATCCAAACAAAAAAACTGCTGCATATAACAGAGCCATCTCTAACAACCACGTTGGATAACTCTGGTCCCATAACTTATCGTAAATTAGCTCCAGCCAGGAACCAATGTAGCATGCAATATAGGCAGACCTATATGGGAAAACCCTCTAGTACGTATGCAAGGTGAGTTAGTGTAATAAATTAGATCATAGCTTTTAATTCCCAATCTACTACTATAAACATTCAACTATATATATACCCTTTCTGTATGGATGAAACACACTGCCATACATTTTGACTCTTCAACAGAAAGAGGTTATACTCTTTCAAATAACACATCAGCAACCATCACAAACACAAGCTCTTCAAGCCATACTAACCACAAAAAACCAAGTATGAAACCACATAATATTTTTCATCAACAACTCAACCTACACAAACTATAAGATGACCTAATACGCTGCCATTTTTTTAGACTCTATGCCCATTCCATCATATGTTATAGTATTATTTCCCACGCATCTGATAGAAGAATGTTTTAAGTAGTTGCAGAAATTTTACAATACAACAGTAGTTACAAATTAAAGAGAGGTAATGTAATACCCGGGTCCAGCAACAAGCCTTTTTCTAAAATTTTTGTTTTTGGATTTATACGTATGAAGTGCCCAATTAATTTTTCAGTATTATTTTTTTTACATATTGATTGGGGATCCGAATTGTATTATGGAAGATATCGAAAATTTTTTAAATAGGCTTGCTATTTTAATAATTTCCTTAACTATTTCTAGGTCGGATAGAAAATCTTTTTATGGGCCGAAATAAATAGAACTCTATCTAGTAAATTTTTTCTAAGCATTAAATATATTGTTAGACGAGAGATTTATTTTTGACACGAGGATTATGGCCCAATTTATTTATTGAGTTCAAGCCCATGGACATAAATCACGCCACACCTTCTACGTAAATTTCTATCAAGCAAACTTGCCACCGCCTGTATTTTTTTTTTTCTGTGAAAACAAACCGCCAGGCCACTGCCTCAAAGCCCACGTTCAGTAGTATATCCACACCTTCCACGTCCAACACCCAGCATGCATGTCCCCACGTGTATAGGAAACAGCATGATGCTACCCAGCTCCATGCTGAACTAGGCTAGCGACTAAAGTCTCACGACGTAGATGCACAGCCAAATGAACCATTACATCAAAGAATGAAGGTGGGTACAAACTCTCCAATTTGCACAATATCACTATGATGTAAGCTTCCATTTTTACTAATGCTTAAACTTTCAACGTTCTAATGCAAATGTCTGTGAAAAATCCCCCTAACTCTGTCAGAGTTGTACGAACATCTCGAGTAAACCTTCCACGCACACAAACTGGCAACAAACACTATAGAAATACGTGACAGTCGTGACTTTTAAGACTAGTTATCTTCCAATCATGTGTTCGTACACATCTTGACATGTTTGAAGCATAGTCATCGGGTGTCATGAACCAGTCACATAATTTCTTTCTCTCATCATTTGAAAGTTTATACCATCCAAAGGGGCATATAAGCTGATGACCCATTATCTTGCAAATGCAACTCCGGTTTTATCCCCTACTCCTTTAAATCTTTACGAGAGTTAGTTGTATCTTTTGTCTTCCTTTCTATTGACATTAGAGTGCCCAATATATTCTCGTATATATTTTTTTCAATGTGCGTAACATCTAGATTGTGGCGCAGTGTCAAGGTATACTAGTATGGCAACTCAAAAAAAATATTTTTTTTGTCCAATTCAACTCCACTGCTTGTCGTTTCATTTTTCGAGCTCTTGCATCCTTCCAAAATCTGTTTTCTAATACATCCCCATCTGTGTGATAATATCACTCCAAGACAACTCTGGCGGTGATGACCTGCGCTCAACACTTCCATCAAACATCTCTCTATTTGAACGCCATCTATGATCATGTGGTAAATATCGATGGTGTCCCATAAAATATAATTTTCTACCATTTGTCAACCATTGAGACTGAGTATCTTTATTACAAATAGGACAAGCCATTTTACCTTTTGTTCTCCACCCAGACAAGTTTTTGTATGCTGTAAAATCATTTATTGTCCACAACACTGTAGCATGCGTCTTGAACTCCCGCGACAAGGTCGCATCATATGTACTGACACCCTGATCCCACAATGCTTTCAACGCTGCAATCAGTGGTTGATGATATACGTCAATTTCATTCCCTGGTGTAATGACCCGAGTTTTGTCTAGGCTTGACCCTTAGAATTCATTCTAGGTTGCCATGGCATTTTAGGAGCCTTAGTTACTTTGGAAGACCTTAGAACCTTTCATGCGGTAACCTGAGCCTAAGAGGAGAGTGGCCCTAGTTTACTTTGAAATTTTGGCCCTATTTAGAAACCTAGGTCCAATGGTTTAGGCCCATGACCCAATCCTAAGTCACTAATGCCATGTGTCATGAGAATGTTACACCTTGAATCTAGTCTTGATAGTGGGTTAAGGGGGAAAGAAAGGTGTAGGGAGGCACCAAGATTGGCTTGCACACATAGCCCATTGTTTTTTGTCCAGAATTCGAGTTCCAAATTAGGTTTCTTGGAAAGGGAAGCCTAGGGAAGTGAAATGAGGCCTTTCTAGAAGTTTTGCATAGGAAACTAAAGGGAGGCATATAGGATTTCGAATTTAGCTAGCTTTTGCCATGTGTCAAGCATGCACTAAGTTTCTAGAAGATTTTGTGAAGAGACTTTTGTATCAAGGACAAGTTTACCCTTAGGGTTTCGACTAGCACACTCCTAGGCACCCGATTCACTTGCCACTTGTCACTTACTGTATTTTAGACCAATGGTATATGAAAGGTCACCTAGGGAATGAGTACTTGGAAGATGAAGCAACATCTTGAGAAAGGAAAATGGAGAGGACGGCTAGGGCTTTGGCACACGCCCAGTGCCACTTGTCTTCCATGCCAAGAGTTACTTGTTGGGAATAGGAAAATGCATGTTTTATTTTACGAAGCTACCCTTGAAGAGATATTTACTTGTTTAAGGAAATGAAGAGCATAAAAGGGAGAGAAGGAATTTCAGCCAAGGAGGAGAAGTCCTACACGCCACCCCCCAAAGTGTCCCTTCCCAATGCAATCCAACTGGGAAACTCCAAGAGGCATTTCGGCAAAAGGGAAAGGGGGAAGAAGAAATCCTGCCTCTTGTCATCCATGCAAGGACTTTAGATGCAACCAAGGTGGGAAGTGAAGGTCTCCTATAAAAAGAGAAGGGTTCACGCCAAGGGGCTTTTCCCTTGCCATTTTTTTGGATTTGCATGAGCTCTCACTCTCTCCGCACAATTCTCCCACGTTCATTTGAAAGTTCCCTCATTTTCTTGTATTTACTTTCCAACCGAATAAGGAGGATCCTTGGAAGAGAAGGGATTTCGGAACTACCAAGGATTAGCAAGGTAAGGATTGGTTTCCTCTAAGTCTTGCACACACACATGTCATTTCTCAATCCAGAAATGAGATTCAAATCGCATTAGACTTTGAGAAAGATAGAACACACACACTTTCTACCATTTTCTTGGAAATAACTTAGGGTTTTCAAGAAAAACCCTTGAGGCCGATTAGTGAAGGGGGAGTTCATCCTCTATGTTTCGACCACCACATGTATCTTTGCCTACTTTAGGTTTTGTTTTACCTTATGAGCGAAGTGAAGGGGTTTTAACCTAAAAACCCTAGAAGCTAAATGGTTTAAGACCAAGTGATGCCCTAGAAATCCACACACACACACTCAAAAACATGAGGTAAGGTTTTAGATGCTCTTTCTAATATAGTATGTTCGGATTTACAGTTTGCTAGTATTTCTTTAGGTGGATTTTTGTAAGTATACACTCAACTTACTCTTGGTTAATGCTTGTATATACTTGTGTAAATCCTTCCATGGTTTTGATTGCTTTGTTTGTTATCTCTTAGTTGTTTGTTTGAATATGCTAATATGATCTTGAGTAACTCTAAGGAAGGAATTATATGTTTCGGATTTGTGATGAAAATGCCATAAAATATGCCTATGAGTTTCAGTTTTCACTTGATTGAGGTTGATGGTTTATGCGGCATGATGTTTCGGTTTGAACATGCTTTGAAAGTTTTAGACTTGGTCAAAAACCTATGATTTCATGTCTTAGTTTACTATGTTTTGATTTCTATAATATATGCTTGAGGTTTGGAACATGTTTATGTGATGAATCTTCATGTTTTTGTACCTATGTGTTTCGGCCTAAGCAAGTTTTCATGGTTCCATGTATATGTTTTGATATCTCTTATGATTTATGTTATCATGCTATGAAATGAACATATTATGCTTGGTTATTTCATGCATGGCATTTCATATGTCATATGTCAAGTGTTAGTAAGCATGTTATAAGTCTCATGTCACATGCATCTAGGGAAAAGTGTTTTCAAAGAATTGTTGTAAAAAAAGTGTTTTCAAAGAAAAAGTTTAAAAGTTTTATCACGACCTCAAGTGTTAGGGTGAGGGAATGTCCTAGTGGAACTCCTCTGTCTACTCTGGAGTGTAAGAATTGATGAGCCTCAAATGGATTCTTTTCAAAGAATGTCGATGTGGCGCCCACGACCCCCATGTAAGGAGACACAGGAATCGAGACGCCGGGATGATGACAACAGGGTCACACATCCCAACGATAGTGCCAAGTGTGTGTACATGTAACAGTGTACAAAAAAACACAGCGGATAATTAATACAACTAAGTACCAGAATTGTTAATACAATTTAAAGAATTAGTAAAAAGGTTTAAAAATTATACAGTCATCCAAAAATAAATATTTTACAAGTCTCAAACCAAGACGAGTGATCCCAGATCACTACTCGGGCGGAGCCAAATCCACAGGCTCACCCTCAGCCTCATCTGCATCGAAATCTGCGTTACAAAAAAAATGGTACCGCAGGTAAGTATAAACCAAACAACTCTCGGGATAAAAACATATTAATGCAACTAACATGCATTCATATGACAAAATACACTTAGCCATAAAATACCATTTTTCCAGAAAAATGATTATTTCCAACACACGCCAAAAATCTCATTTTGGCCCAAAGACATAGTCTGTCATTTTCTAAGAAAATGACTCACACAAAACAAACCAATTATCAGACACTGTAGGCGGGAATTGCAGGCGGGACTCTACCACCGTCCCTGCTTACCACCATCTCTACCGCGTGCACCGTCGGCGGGAATCATAGGCAGGACACAACCACCATCCCTGCTTACCACCATCCCTACAGTTCCTTTCCACATAATTAATACTTATCACACACAAGGAATACTTATTAGAGCACTGTAGGCGGGAATCACAGGTGGGACTATACCACCATCCCTGCTTACCACCATCCCTATCGCGTGCACCATAGGCAGGAATCACAGGCGGGACCAACCACCATCCCTGCTTACCACTATCCCTATCGCGTGCACCGTAGGCGGGAATCACAGGTAGGACTCTACCACCGTCCCTGCTTACCACCATCCACACAGTCTCTTTCTTTTTCTCAAACCAGTCAATCTACTCGTTTCAAACACACTCAAATCATTTCACATGAAAATTTAATTTTTAGATAAACACATGAACATGTATGCAATCATGTGAAAACCTAGTTTTCTTTTCAAACATGAACATGCATGCGAATATGTCATATACATGAAACAACACCACAACCAACAATTCACAATACCAACCAAACACACAACTCTGTCCATAATCCATCCAACCCTCGAACTCCTCGGACTCAGTCCGGCATGTCCAACCAGATCACAATAATATGTGTTAGTGCAAAAATACATTAAAATGGCGAAAGTTCTTTGGAAAAATACTTACAGCCCTATATTATAATTTCCGAAGGATCACGAAGCTGCAAGAAGTGGCGGCTCAGCAACGTAACAGTGTAAAATACACTGTGGCCGTGGTCTCAAAAACCCACTTTTCAACGGAGACAAACCAAGACCCAAAATTGATAGGGTAGGGCCTAGAAAGGTCGGTGAAGCCAATGGTGGTGGTGGTTTGCCGTGGGTGGCGCGCAAAGGGTGGTTTTAGGCCAAAAATACCCAAATTGGAAATGAGGTTGGATGTGCTTCACCGGTGACGGATCGGAGCTGGGGTTGGGTCCATTGGGTTGCTAGGAGGTCAAGGATGAAGTGGTGAAGAGATGGTGGCCGGTGGTGGCGCGACGGCGGCGCTGGAGCTCAAGATGCGCCGCGGCTTGGAGGGGCTCATGGGGGCAAACGGCAGGCGCGATAAGAGCTGAGAATGGAGGGAGGTGGTCGCCGGCCGGAGGGGAAGCGAACGGCAGGGGAGGTGTTGTGCACGGCGGCGTGACGGCGGTGGGTTGGGTGGAAAGAGAGAAGCGCACGGAGAGGAGGGAGAAGGTGTCGCGCGGGGGGGGGGGGGGGAAGCTAGGGAAGGAAAAGAAAAAAAAGAAAGGAAAGAAAGAAAAAGGGAAAAAGAAAAATGACGGGAAAGAAATGAGGTCCAATCCCCACATTTTGGGTCACAAAAATGATCAAACGAAAAGATTTTAAAACCGCAAGTCAATTAAAATAATGTAAACATAATGATACAATGCAAATAAAATAATTAAATCCAACACTAAATTAATTTAAAAGAAGAACAATTTAAATGCATAACAATAATGAATATTAAGGAAACATCGCAAATTAATTTTTTCTCAATTTAAAGATCATAAAATAAAACATCTAAAAATAACCGATATATTTAAAACAAGAGAATAAATTTTTGAATTAATAAAAATAATCCTTCAGTGAAAATACACTAAAATACGGAGTGTTACAGTCGGAGCGAGGAAGCGCCTAACGCTAATGGGTGCATAAGGCATGTAACCTGACGAAGTAAGGTCGAGTTAATATAAATCTCTATTTATAACGTATTCATCACGGTGCACGGACCATTGATGGTGCGGTAACTAGCAAGAACACGCGGTGTTAAGGGGAACCGTGTTGTGTCCACTCTTTGAATAAGAATATGAGCATAAGTGCTAAGGATCACTAGATGCAAATATTGTGATATGTTCCGATAAGGCAAGTTCTGAATAAGTTCATGTGAATAAGGAAAAGTTAAGAAGTTTTTATGAAAAGCTCAAGTCTCTGTTACAAGTTTGTTTGATAATGGACAAGTGCATAAGTCAAGTTCTAGTCAAAGGCATAAGTCAAGTATATGTCCATGCACGCATTTCATGATATACCTTTTGTATGCATTTGTTAACTGTAGTATGTTGTGTGATTACTTTCTGAGACTTCTTGAAATCTTATTGTGGTTGTTTTCACTATCATTTCCCAACTGAAATGGTAGAAGTTGTAACAGGTACCTCAGATACCCTGGAAACATGAACCCGGATGGTTCCCTGACAGAGGATGAGTACACTATTTAGGCTCGTCAAGACTACACTGTTGATGCATTAATACATATGGCCAAGCTTCTCAGGGAGATCTTATATAGTATTAGTGAGACCGAGATCGATGCTACGATCTATCAGCCCTCTAGGAATCTGAAGTTTTGGTTGAACATGGATAGGGGTGACAATATGTGACATGATCCGTTAGGCCAATATGAACACGATACAATAAAAGTGGGTTAGGGTTGAGTGTTAAAGGGTTCGGGTCAAAACGGGTTAACCATTAAGACACGGTTGTTTAACGGGTCAACCCGACCCGTTAAGAAAATAAAAATTACCCTTATATCCTTATGACCTAAAACTAAAAAAAGTAAAAAACCCTAACTCTAAGTCTCTAACTAGCCCCCCCCCCCATTTCACACTTTCTGTGTTTCTTCTTCAGAAACTCATCGCGACCACGCCGCCCCCCTCCAGGCTCCACTCCTCTTCACGGTGACGCCGCGTCGCCGCCACCCTCTAGTTTTCTTCAGTCTTCACTGTGACGCCTAGACTACCACGTACAGGAACGCGAGAATCGTGATGTCGGGATGATGACAATACGGGTCACGCATCCCAACGATAAGGTCTCGAGTGTGTGCAACATATAATAGTGCACAACAAAAGTCGCAGCGGTTAATATAAATAAGTCAACTAAGTACCAGAAATTTAAATACAAATATCCAAAATAAATTACCTTTAAAAAGTTATACAGTTATCCCAAAATATATTACAAAGAGCAAATACATAAACGAGTGATAAAACGAATCTCGATACACGAGAGCAACCCCAAATCACTTCTCCAGTGGAGCCAAAGCCCAAGGCTCGTCATCCTCATCTGCATCAAAATCTGTGATACCATAAAACGGTACCGCATGTAAATAATAATCCAAACAACCATCAGGATAAAAACGCATTAAAGCAACCAACTAATAGATCCCAAAACCTCATTTTTCCCGAAAATGATTATTTTCCAACACACGCCAAAAATCCCATTTGACCCAAAATATTTCCTTAAAAACATTTTCCCACCATTTTCCCAGAAAATGACCCAAATCAATAAACCGACCATTTTCCTAGAAAATGGTGCTCGTAACCATTAAATCATAAACCGACAACGAAATCATTTATTGGACACTGTAGGCGGGACTCTACCACCATCCCTACTTACCACCATCCCTACCACGTGCACCGTAGGCTGGAATCACAGGCGGAACTCTCTACCACCATGTAACGCCCGTCCTTGTGGTGAGTCTTTTTGTAAAATAGTTTGAGAAAGGACGACGAGAATTACCATCCGATTTAAAACTTTTTACTTCTTCCCAGGGTGCAAGACTAGACGTTTATAAAATAAAATGTGCTTTTATAATAAAAGAGGTTTACAACGGAAAACATCAATTTGATTAATAAAAGGCCTCTCTTACATTTAAACCTCGTGCCTTGACTTCCGTGCTCTTCCCCATGGGCTGTGTCCGTCCCGACGCGTATTTCATTTCCTTCCCTGTGGGGGGGGAGGGACATGCATAAAAACTAAAATGAGTCGAAGACTCGTAAGCATTACTTCATGCAGTTAAAATATAATAACGTAGGTTTTCATTCATGCACTCATCATTCGTACATACTATACATACATGCATGCGTGCATACGTGCGTTCATTTGAAAACGTCACTGGATGGGATTTTCCTTTTTAGAAGGGACTTTCTTTTCGCAAAACGTATCCCCCGTCAGTGCCTTCATTTCTACAAGAGTACAGTGCCTTCATTTCTTAAAGTGCGTGCATGCATACATACATACATACATTCTTTCTTTTCACTTTCATATGTCGGTACACACTGTTACGTCCCGTGTGTTAGGGTTAGCGGCCCTATGGCCAATGGATTCACCCGTGTCTACGGGTTGAAACCCCATTCCGTTAGGATGCAGCAATTGGTGCACTACCAGTACTACTGCCCGGCATTGTAATCTGCCCATTCATTCATTGGGAACCCCTTTTCATTCATTCATGTGGCCGTTACGTATCTTCATACATTTCATGCTTTCCTTTCATTCTTTCATTCATTCATGTCAGCTCTAAAGAGTTGGAGTTTTCATTCAGTTCTTTCTTTCCTTTAACAATCCTTTCATGAGAAAACATTTCTTTTCGTGAGAAAACATCATTTCGTGAGCATGGGCTCGAACATCCTCTTTCATGACATCCACGAGCATCACCTCGTGGCATTCATAAAAGTATCAGTTCGTACCATCCATAAAACATAAAGTAAGAGCTCAAACTTCGCCTTTCACGGCATCTGCAAGCATCACCTTGAACGTCGGCTTTCGCAGCGTCCACGAGCATCACCTCGCAGCGCTCGCGACAATGTCGGTCCGTGGGATCCGCGAAGGCGTCGACTCGAGCTCGTCTTTCGTGCATTTACATCAGTTCATTTTCTTAGAAAATACGTACAATAGATACATCTTATAGTCATCCATTCGCATGCGTACAATTAATAACTTTGGGTGCGTAAAAAGGGGCTTTCACGGAAGGGCCGTACGTACATATACATTTGAAAGCATGGCATCTTCTTTCGTAAGCATTTTCTTAAAGAGAAGAGCTTTTCGTTTTCTTTTCGTCATTTCTAGAAAACTCTAGAAGGGCATGAACGTAATACTTACATGGACTCCATGCTACTTTCATAGCATGCAGTCCAGTCATGTGCGTGTCAGCTGGCAACCTACATGCATACATAACTTTAACATCATTCTCTATCTAATGCATAAGCAACTTAAACTACAAATAGAACTACGCTATTCTTGGAACACTCTCCTTCTATCTCGTGCACTTACATGCCCTTTACTATGTTAAACCCTTCGGAGACCACTATGGTCACCACATTTTCCAACTCAACGTCTTGCCTCTAGTACTCATTCACTAAAGTGAACCCATGATTCACCATAGGATTAAGACACTAAGACATTCGTCTTATTCTCCTTTATGAACTCATCTTGATGCATGACTCAGACTAAGTCACGCATCCCAATCTTAGACAGGACACCCGTCACTACTTTCATGCACCTTAGCCCATACTAATCCTCCTTCCCATTCATACAAGCCACACGGCTCTAAGCCAACTCTGAGGCTTAATCAACCTGCAACTCAATTGTGGACAGATTACCCATTACATTGGTGAATCCGTCTAGTACATGTGTCTCAGATTACACATGTACCTTACCCCTTTATCACCTAAGATCAACATATAACATGTTGATCACCTGCTCTTAGGGATGAGGGCCATATTCTGATACTAACATTCTCTTAACCCGGCTAGCATGACTCTTCATGCTATCCGTCCCTCCTTACAATTCATCCCAACACTTAACGCAACAAGACTCCGTTCACAACTACGTCTTATGTCACGTCATATAGCTCGCGACTACTAGCAAGCTACACCATGACCTTGTCACGTCACCCGACATCCTATTACGTCACTTCTACGCTAACTTCTAACTCATCACGAGTACGGTTCCTCACGTACTCCCGTCATATCGTGACATTTCGTCACGTTCCTGCTACGCCATTTCTACAATAACTCTTCACCCATCGTAAGCCTGACTGTCAGGAACCACGTCACTTCGTGACGTTACCCAATCATGCTTCCACTGCGTACTCTTACACTTATTCTACTACTACACTCATACTTCCAGCCGTAAGTCAATTACATTGACATTTGTCACCTCAGATTACAGGCCACGTCACAACTACTTCGGGACACTATTCCACAGTTCCTGACACAACTCGCTACGCCCTTCAATCATTCAACCGTCCTTATCTCTGCGACACGCCATACGGTGTATCGCTGCCTCGTGGAGTACACTCCACGTATATTCTCTTTCCACACGCTACAACCTATCATCGATCATGGCATACTTGCCATATGGTGCATCTTACCACCACATAGAGTACACTCCACGTGTACTCTCTTCATACACACCACATCACCATTATGGTATATCCGCCACATAGTGCATTACTCCACCATATGGAGTACATTCCACATGTACTCCCTTCATATATCATACTCTACACAAAGTACACTCAGCGTGTACTCTTCCCGTTCCACTTACCACATCAGCATTATGGCATATTCGCCATATGGTGTGTCACTCCATTACATGGAGTACATTCCACGTGTACTCCATTTACACTCATTACGCCACATCATCATGACGGCATACCCGCCACATGGTGCGTCGCTCCGCTACATGGAGTACACTCCACGTATACTCCATACACGTTATGCCACATCACCATTACGGCATACCCGCCGTATGGTGCATCGCCTCACTATATGGAGTACACTCCGCGTATACTCTATACACGCTACGCCACATCACCATCACGACATACCCGTTGTATGGTGCATCACTCCATCCTCCCGTTACACACATCAAGCCATACAGAGTACACTTTACGTGTATTCCATACACGTTACGTCTCATCACCATTACGGCATACCCGCCGTATGGTGCGTCGCTCCACTATATGAAGTACACTTCACGTGTATTCCATTCACACACCACGCCATACAGAGTACACTTTACGTGTACTCTTCCCAATCCACAATACGCTCGGAGAGTATATTTCACATATATTCTCCTTATCTCACACTACGCCACACACAAAGTACACTCAACGTGTACTGTTCCCACTCCACACAACACCACGCCATCCATACAGCACATGCCCCACAACTACACTGCACAACACAACCACGCCATCATTACAACACAAACTCCACAATCATACTTCACAGCACACTTCACAACACAGAATGCCCAACACTTCACAGCGCACTACACAATAAGCCCAACACTTCACATACACGGCACATCACATCACCATACTACACCAATATGCCCAACTCTTCATAGCGCACTACACAGTGCATCTCAATACAACCCAGTCATTCTCCTAATACTAATAGCAGAGTCCACAACCTACTCAACTAATTAATATCTAACATAATTAAAAGGGATAGAGAGTTATACCATCGACGGGATAACCCGTGCGTTGCTCTTTGATCGTCACAGCCAATGACGTCGGAGAGGTCGTACGTGGATGCTAACCCACGTACGTTGACTGTTTGGGCGTTTGGATAGCTAAGTGTGGTCTTGGTAGGGCTCGTGAAGGCCCTGTGTTGGTGGCTATGAAGGGCGGTACATAGCGTACCTAACCGTGTACAATGGCAGTCAGTCACATGCAGTGACTGTCCATCGCGTGCAATGATTACCCACCACCTAAAGTGGTGGTTTGAACCTAGGGCTTGGCCAAGGGAAATGCAGTGGATCTCGTGGTGGCGTCGAGGTGGCGCCACAGTTGCTCACGGAGGCGGTTCAAGGCCGTGAAGTGGGTGAGAGGCCGTGGGAGAGTGAGAGAGAGTGTGAGCGCATGGGTGACAGATCGGGGCCGTGGGAGGTTGGGTTGGCTTGGTGGTGGCCTGAGGATGCCGAAGAGGGTGGTTATCCGCCATGGGTGGTGACGCACGGCGGTGGGGGACGCACAACCCGTGCGTGCGTGAGGAGGAGACCCGTGCATGGAGGAGAGGCCATGGGCCTCGAGTCCAAGGGAGGAGGAAGGGGGAGGTAAGGGGAGGTTCATGGTGGCCATGGGTGCCGTGTATGGCGGCGCATGGTGAGGAAATGGGTTAAAACCCATGTGTTAGACCCATTTCGGGAAGAGAGGGAGAGAGTTGCAGTGAAGGGCTAGGCTCGGTGGGGTTGTCGCCGGTGATGGCTGGAGGTGTGTTGGTGGCTAGTGACGGCGGCTGCGACGGCGGCTTGGGCGTCGCACACGCTAAAACAGTGCATGAGGGCTATGTGCGTGAGTGGAGAAGGTGGCGCTACAACAGCGGCTGGCTTTGCCGGTGAGGGGTTGCCGGTGTAGGAGGAGGTGAACGGTGGTGGAGGTGACGGTCACCGGCGCACGGCGGCGCCGGGCTGTGAGGTGGAGATTCGGGCGGGAGAGACGCCATGTACCACGTACGCCAGGGAGAGGGAGGAGAGAGAGAGAGGTGGGGAAAAGTGAGGGAAAGAGAGAGGGGTCTGGATATTTAATCCAGTCCCTTCATCTTGGGGTCTACAAAATGATCTAATGTTGAGATATTAAAATACTGATTTGAAAATGCGTAAACATTAACTTAATTAAAAGCACTCAGAGGAATTAAGGTAAATATTATTTTAAACTAACTTTAGTTTATAAAATAATATTTCTTCATCATTAATAAAATGATGAAGTCTTATTTAATATTTTTAAAGGGATAAACCATTAAATTAATTAAAGCTTTCAACATAATTTAAATCCCTTAATATTTCAAATAACTGGAATCATTTTAATAATTAATATTAAAATGATCTCCGACAATTATAATATTTTGGAGCTCTTCAAAATATTATAATTGTCTCATTTAAAACAAGTTTAACTCAACAATACTGGAAATACCTCATATAAATATTTCCAGTACATTTAAAACACTGGGCGTGCCTTAGAAGTCACCTAATATCTCGAGAGACACTTCGTCATGGTTCAGCACACATGATGATGCTCGTAGTCGCCAGAAAGAATGGCAGACTGTTGCATAATTCTGTCATTAGAATTTGCTTACGTTAGAAAGAAGGAATCTTAAGTAAGAAAGAGAGAAGCTTACGTAAGAAGAAAGGAGCGGGGGGTTACACACCATCCCTACCACGTGCACTGTAGGCGGGAATCACAGGCGAGACTATACTACCATCCCTACAGTCTCTTTTCCTTTTTCTCAAACCAATCAATCCAATCATTTCAAACATACTCAAAATCATTTCTCACATGAAAATTCTGTTTTCAAATAAGCACATGAACATGTATATAATCATGCAAAAATCCAGTTTTTAATTACAAACATGAACATGCGTGCGAATATGCAATGTACATGACACGACACCAATATCCAACAACCAACAAATGTCAACACAATCCAATCACACAGACAACTCCATTCTCCAATCCATTCGACCTCTTACTCCTCGGACTCAGTCCGGCATAACCAACAAGTTCACAGTAAAATGAGTTAGTGCAAAAATACATTTAAATTACGAAAGTTCTTTAGAAAAATACTTGCAGGGCTGTAATATAATTTCTGAAGGATCACGGGGGTGCAAGAAGCAGCAGCACAGCAACGAAATAGTGCAAAATGCACTGTGGTCGTGGGTCTCAAAAGTTCACTTTTGAACAGGGACAAACGAAGACTCGAGATTGATAGGGAAGGGCTTAGGGATATTGATGAAGTCAATGGTGGTGGTGGTTGGCCATGGGTGGCGGCGTAGAGGGTGGTTGAAGGCCAAAATGCTCAAATCGGAGATGGAGATATATGGGCTTCACCGATGGCAGATCGAAGCTGAGGATGGGTTCATTAGGTTGCTAGAAGGTCGAAATAAAGTGGTGAAGAAATGGTGGCTGGAGGTGGTGCGACGATGGCGTAACGGGGAAAGGAATGCAGCGGCTAGAGGCCACGCGCAGGAGCTAACGACAGCGCGAGAGAGGCTGGGATTGAAGGGGTAAAGTCACCGGAGGGTGGGGGAGCTGGTGGGCTGGGCGATTTTGGACACGAGCGGCGCTATTGGTGGAGGAGAAAAACGGACGGGGGAGAGAAGAGAGTAGGTCGTGCGCGCGGGGAGAGAGAAAGAAGAAAAAGAAAATGAAGGAAGAAGAAAAGACAAGAAGAAAAGAAAAAGAGGAAAAAGAAAAATAGAGGGAGATAAATGAGGTCCGATCCTCACATCTTGGATCATAAAAATGATCCAACGAAAAAGATTTCAAAACAGCAAGTCAATCAAAATAATTTAGACGTAGTGCTTAAATGAGAATAAAATAATTAAATCCAACAATAAACTAATTTAAAATAAAGAGCAATTTAAATAATGAACAATTATTAATAACAAGAAAACACATAGAATTAACAATTAAAAATTTTAAAATAATATCACGTAAATCATCTAAAATTTAAAACAAGAAAGCTCACAGTCTTAATATATACAATAATTTACTTAGTCAAAATACACGTAAATACGGGGTATCACATTCACAGTGACGTCGCCCCCCTCTAGTTTCACGGTGACACCGAGTCGCCCACGCCCATTGCCCAGGCCGTCGCCCATGCCGCATCGCCCACTGCAAGAAGATAGCTCGATTTTCGTTGCTATATTTGTTGTGTTGTACTCGGTTAATAAATTTAATTCCAAATGAGACCAGAAGAAGGTTAGACAATTTGGAACTCCATGACAATTTCTTACATAAGATAAGTTAAGTATCTACAAGTGATTAGTCCTTTTCCATTTATTTTGTATTGAGCTGATTGAGAGAATAAATTTTCAGAAGTTGGTGGAACGGTGTAAACTATGGACAATGGAGTGTGTCATTAAGCTTATCCCAAAAATAAATCTGTAGATCTACATAAAAATTGAAATTCTTAGTGTAATTGGTCTTCCTGGTGTGAGAACCTTAGTTATGAGTCATGACACTCAAATTCTTTAATTGTCAAACCAATGAATATGTGCATGAGAATGTCCCGTCCCTTTAAGGATTTTTTTTAATTGTTGTTCTCTTTTTCTTGTTTGGATGCATCAATTGAGGACTAGGTTTGGTTTATTGATAAATTATAATAGGACGAGACTTAACAATTTGAGACTAATGGAGGACTAGAGGAATCTCTCTCATGCAAGAGACATAACCAATGAATATATGTCCATGAGGAGTAGGTTTGGTTTATTGATAATAGGATGGTAGTTAACAATTTGAGAATAACAAAGGACTAGGGCAGTCTTTCTCATGGAAGATACATAAAGCAATGATGTGATTTAAAACTAAAGAAATGACAGTTTATTTGAATAGAGGGGAGAGGCAACAGAGGGAGAGAACTCAGGAGCTTCTCTTCATCCTCCTTTGCCATCTCCATGAGAGTAGTTGCTGAGAACTAGAGAAAAATTGAGAGCTTGTTTTTAATCCTATTTCCAGTGGATTTCAGTTTACTTATCTTTTTGGTAGGTAGAGGCTTCATTCATATCCATTATATATCAACTAGTAGTTGTACATTCCATCATTTCCATGATTATTTCTCAGTCAGCTAGCACCATAGCTGTCCCTGAGTCTCTGTAAATCTTCTATATAATGTCCTACTCTTACATTTGTTCTTGTTGTTTGTTATCAGATGAGTTCGGCAACAAGTGAAAATGACGATTTGATTGATATGGACCCGTTTGACTCAGAAAGTTTTCAAAATGAGGAAGTTAAAGCAAAAAGAAGGAAACGATCAAACGTGTAGAATTTTTTTGAAATGGTTCCTGATTCTGAGATCAATAATAGCAAGACACGAGCCAGGTGCATGATGTGTGGAATTACTTACATGGCAACAAGCAAATATGGAACCGGAAATATGAAGCGTCACATTGACACATGCCCTAGGAGAAGTTCATAAGATATTGGTCAGATGATGTTATCACAAAATAGTGGAAATATTTTGGTAAGCACTCCTAAATTTGATACTAAACAATATAGAGAAATTTTGGTAGCTGCCATTGTGAAGCATGAATTGCCTTTTCGGTTTGTTGAATATTCAAGGGTGAGATCTTTATTACAATATTTGCATCCAAATGTTCCAATTATTTTTTGGAATACTGCCAAGGCTGATTTGGTTAAGAGGTATCATCGAGATAAAAAAAAGAATTAAATGCATTTTAAAAGATTCTCCTGGTAGAATTAGTCTAACATCTGAGTTAAAGAATTGGGACAAGAAATCTCATCTTGACTGAGCGCCCAAACCTGCCCTTAATAGTTTTATTGCAAATACAATTATTCTTATCTAAACAATTACAAGCACGTACCTTGTCTTCTTCTGATTTACTATCAGAAGATTGCACTGAAAAACTTGATTCTTTTAATTGATAGATTTTTTTTTTCTTCTGAAGAGCTTTCCTCTTTATTACTTGAATGTATTATAAAAATAATTAATAATTTTTCCTTTAATGTTTCAAGTATTTCTAATTCATTAATTTGTTATTTAACCTTACAATTTGATTTGTGATGCCCAACTTTCCACATTTATAACTGACAATTTGTTTTTTCCTCTTATTATACTTTTTTGGATTTTTTTATTTGTTTATTATGTATTTGTTTATCTTTTGTCTTTTTATATGGTCGTTTATATTTTCATTTTTCGTTAAGATAATTCTTATAAATTCTTTTTCATTTTTTGTGTATTCTTGAAGGAGCTAATAATGGAGTATAACCAAACTGTTCACAAAATATATCTAATTCTTTCTTAGCAAATTTCTTTTCTTTATCCATTTGATTTTTTAATCTTAGATCATTGCACATAGTTAAACCGGTTCTATTAATAGTAGTTATTATATCACCATATGTGAGACTATGAAAATCAATAGTATCATCTGGTTTTACCAATGATTCTCGTACCTTTTGGGCGGAGTAATATGGAAATTCGGCTATGAATTTTTCCTTCTAGTATGGCTGTTGACAGTCATTTCCGATCATAAATTTAGTTAGAAATACATCTTTATACTAATGAAAATCAGATAATTGAGGACATCTTAAATTAATTAGCAAATTGCTAGTTCTTTCTTTAAATTGAAGGGGATCACCAACAAAGTGTTTGGTTAATACAAATATTAAAGTATTAACAGCATCTTCTAATGGTTGATCATTTTTTGTTTTAATCATTTACATATTTTCATCATGTTTATATGAAGTTAATATTTTTATTCTTTGATCATGAGAAAGATAATGATCCCACCAGCATTTTAATTGGCCAATAAAACCTCTAACAATAAAATATCTCTTGTAAACCTTCCAACCTTCCTTCATGTCTTCTACTTCCAACCCTTCTGAGAATCAATCTCCTTATAAGTATTATGTCTTTAATGAAGTTAAACTCATTGGCATCTTGTCTTCCCCATTGAGTCTGAAATCCAGCACCTAACTGATCCCCAAAAATTACTTGATACTTTTCTTTGGCTAGACTGACACTTTGTCCCACAAAATATTAAGAAATCTCAGAATTTTTATGAATTTATTTTAGTAGACACAGATTCAATTATTCTCTTTGAGATCCTGTTCTTAATCTACTTATTTCTCTTTGAATATAGGAAATCTTTGTTTTAAAATCGGTCTCAATGAACTCTTTATTTAAATCTGATGAATCTACTACTAGTATTCTTACAGAACTTGATAATATCAACCAAGAAGATTATAATATAATAGATATAGAAAGAAATTTACAGGATTGGACGATTCCTAATGTTCCAAAAAACCAAATATACAAACACTCCACTTTTTTTTCTAAATTATCATTTCTTACTAATTCTACTATTAAAACAGTAGAAAAAATAATTAGTTTAAATAATGATTATGAATCACTACAATTATTATCAAAAGAAGCTATAAAACATCATAAAGAACATAAATATTCTTTCATACATATTGGATTAGTACAAGTGGCTATAAAACCACTCACTAGAAGCGGATTAAATACTTCAGTATTACTCTGTCTAAGAGATGAGAGACATTATAATTTTCTTGATTCTTTACTTGGTATTGTAGAATCAAGTTTGTTCCAAGGCCCAGTTTATTTTAATTGTTATCTTAATTATTCTCTTTCAATATTTGATACTAATATCCTATATGCTTAAATATTAAATATTAAAACAAGCGATTATCATATGATGAAAGGATCACATTTATTAACAGTAGTATATAAGATCCATTATAAACTAATAAAAACAACATTAGAGCTACAAGCTCTCATTACTAGTCCAAAAGGATATACATTATTATTACAATCTAGTACACAAAATTCTTGTGTACAAATTCCTAAACAACTTAATTGGAACAAAATTACTCTCCCCAATGAATGACAATTAGAAAATATTGTTCCATTACCTAACATAGAAAATAATTCTAGAGATGATCTAGAATACATAGATCAAAAAACGGACGGAACAATCCAAATTACTTTTCAACCTTTTAAAAGGTTTGTATCACACTCGCATTATTCTTCTCCAACACCTTCTAGCTATCATACACTCAGATCTGTTCTTACTTAAATTTTTCAAAATAAATTTCAAAATTTTGACACCAGATCCCAGAATCTAGACACTCAGATTAGGAGAGTTATTCCTGAAAATATTATTGACATACCAATATATATTGTCAATCATCCCGATATAGCATCTACATCTCATAATCTCAAACAAGTAAAAGAACCTTCTTATCCAACATATTCACAAGTAGTTAGAGATGATGTCCAAATATACACCCTGAGTAAAAAAGAATTTAAAATTAATAAAGAATATCTCAAACAGGATTATGTGAAAGTAGAAATTAATTAGAAAAGATTATTATTTTTCTTAACTTTTACAAAAATAGAAAGAGATTATATTCAAGAAAAATATTATGAGTATTTAGAATGAATACAAATTAATATACATTTCTTTACATGGTTTGAAATCTATAAATGAAATCAATTATCAACCATAAATAGAACTACTAATCAATGGATTAAGGAAGATAATAATCAAATCGTTTATGAAGAATACTCCCATTTTGAAGCCATTAAGTACAACCAAAGAAATACTCAAATATTAGATTCACCAATAAAAAAATATATTACTACAACAGAAAGTAAAAATACAGATAATATAATCCAACAAAACAATTATACCAATTTATATCTAAAAACCATGAGTAAACAATTAGAAAGAATTGAAACCCATCTATCTCCTATTAATTCCACTATTAAATAAGCAAAAGAAACCCCTTTATTTGTTCCCCATGAAATCTCATCTCATCTAAAAATTATTTTTTCTAGAAACAAAAATGATTTATTAGAATAAATCTGTAATAAATTAGAAAAATTAAATATTACTAATATAGCATCTAATTCAAAACTACCTCATATTAATGTATTAAGTAAAACAGACTCACCTATATTATCTGATTCTAAAATTAGTAATATTGAAAATCAATTTAAAAATTTAGAAATAAATAAGATTAGAGGAAATCATGTTAATAGTTTTTCAGCTAGGGATTCTAAACAACATGTTTCTAATACTCGTAATTGGTATCCGAAGCCTACTCCACTGGATATGCAATTTGAGGAAAGAGAACATTTAGTAAGATCTGCTTTTGCACCAAATGTATTATATGAATGGAATATAGATAGATTATCTGAATATGAAATATTAAATCATTTCCAAGAATTGATTATGATTGCTAATATTTATAAAAATAATAGAAAAATTGATCATCGAGTAGCTCATATTATTGTTACAGGTTTGGTCGGTTATACCGCCTGTTTTACTTGCACTCATGCATATGGCTGGTTATACTACCTTCTCTTTCTATTGTTAAGCTATTACTATAAATTATCTTATATATTCTATATTTAATATATGTATATATCCTTGTTTACGTCTTTGGTATCAAAGTCATTAGCTATTATATTAATATTTATTGTTATTTAATTGTTGTTTTATGAGATCTATTGCTTTCATGGAATATTATTTTGCTCATAGTCCTGGTTATTGAGACTTATATGATTTACGATGTATAGATTATAATTCAAGACTTGAATTTAAAGTAATGATAAATAATATAAAAGATCTTAAGAGAAAACAACAATTAATGAGAAAAGATTATACATCAATGATGACTAACTATCATGTATATCAAACAAGACAAGCATTAATAGAGGAATGGCAAAATTATTGCAAATTCTTAAGAAACGAAATTAAAAGTATAGGATATCATTAAAGTATCCTTGCTTTATAAAAAAAAAATATATATTACGATTAGAAAAAAAATACTAGTATTACATTAGTATTATAGTAATATTTTATTAGTATTATAATACTACTATTATATTAGTATTATATACTAGTATATACACTGTATCTATACTACCGGTATGATATTAGTATAATAATACGACTATTATACCAGTTGTATACTAGTATAATATTTAAGTATACAAATACTTGATTCACTATAGTATAATATATACTACTATTATAATAATACTAGTATACAAATAGTCCGTTTAATGTTACTTAAATGTATAATATTTTAGTAAACTTATAAGCCATTCGAACAGAGGACATAAATGTTCGAACAGGCCGTGATCATGGATACTCATGAGAAGTTTCACGAATTCACACGTTCGAACCTAACACAACCATTCAAACAACTAATTACACCGTTCGAACAACAGCTTGGCTGTTTGAACAAAAATAATTCATACCAAGAATTCGCTCCACACCTGCTCAATAGTCAGCTCGAGCAGGAGGCCAACTTATGAATTTGCTCGACACTCAGCTCGAGCAAATGTTCTGAAATTATTAATTTTATTTACAGTTCAAACGCTTCGAAAAGTGTTCGAACGGCGTTCCATCCGGCTCGAACATATATTTTCCATTCAAATATAATAAATGAAGATCATAATGCATTCGAACACCATATAATTTGTTCAAACGCCACTGGATGATACAAGTACCCAGTTTGAATAACGAATGGCCACACAAATTAGTTCAAATACAAGTGGATAGTTCGAATACCCAGTTCCAATCCTCCAAAATACGTCGTCTTCGCCGCCAAATCTACCACCAACTTTGCCGTATTTCCTTCCCTGTGGGGGGGGAGGGACAAGCATAAAAACTAAAATGAGTCGAAGACTCGTAAGCATTACTTCATGCAGTTAAAATATAATAACGTAGGTTTTCATTCATGCACTCATCATTCGTACATACTATACATACATGCATGCGTGCATATGTGCGTTCATTTGAAAACGTCACTGGATGAGATTTTTCTTTTTAGATGGGACTTTCTTTTCGCAAAACGTGTCCCCCGTCAGTGCCTTCATTTCTACAAGAGTACAGTGCCTTCATTTCTTAAAGTGCGTGCATGCATACATACATACATACATTCTTTCTTTTCACTTTCATATGTCGGTACACACTGTTACGTCCCGTGTGTTAGGGTTAGCGGCCTTATGGCCAATGGATTCGCCCGTGTCTACGGGTTGAAACCCCATTCCGTTAGGGTGCAACACTGGGTGCACTACCAGTACTACTGCCCGGCATTGCAATCTGCCCATTCATTCATTCATGTGGCCGTTACGTATCTTCATACATTTCATGCTTTCCTTTCATTCTTTCATTCATTCATGTCAGCTCTAAAGAGTTGGAGTTTTGATTCAGTTCTTTCTTTCCTTTAACAATCCTTTCATGAGAAAACATTTCTTTTCGTGAGAAAACATCATTTCGTGAGCATGGGCTCGAACATCCTCTTTCATGACATCCACGAGCATTACCTCGCGGCATTCATAAAAGTATCAGTTTGTACCGTCCATAAAACATAAAGCACGAGCTCAAACTTCGCCTTTCACGGCATCTGCAAGCATCACCTTGAACGTCGGCTTTCGCGGCGTCCACGAGCATCACCTCGCAGCGCTCGCGACAATGTCGGTCCGTGGGATCCGCGAAGGCGTCGACTCGAGCTCGTCTTTCGTGCATTTACATCAGTTCATTTTCTTAGAAAATACGTACAATAGATACATCTTATAGTCATCCATTCGCATGCGTACAATTAATAACTTTGGGTGCATAAAAAGGGGCTTTCATGGAAGGGCCGTACGTACATATACATTTGAAAGCATGGCATCTTCTTTCGTAAGCATTTTCTTAAAGAAAAGAGCTTTTCGTTTTCTTTTTGTCATTTCTAGAAAACTCTAGAAGGGCATGAACGTAATACTTACATGGACTCCATGCTACTTTCATACCATGCAGTCCAGTCATGCGCGTGTCAGCTGGCAACCTACATGCATACATAACTTTAACATCATTCTCTATCTAATGCATAAGCAACTTAAACTACAAATAGAACTACGCTATTCTTGGAACACTCTCCTTCTATCTCGTGCACTTACATGCCCTTTACTATGTTAAACCTTCGGAGACCACTACGGTCACCACATTTTCCAACTCATCATCTTGCCTCTAGTACTCATTCACTAAAGTGAACCCATGATTCACCATAGGATTAAGACACTAAGACATTCGTCTTATTCTCCTTTATGAACTCATCTTGATGCATGACTCAGACTAACTCACGCATCCCAATCTTAGACAGGACACCCGTCACTACTTTCATGCACCTTAGCCCATACTAATCCTCCTTCCCATTCATACAAGCCACACGGCTCTAAGCCAACTCTGAGGCTTAATCACCTGCACTCAATTGTGGACAGATTACCCATTACATATGGTGAATCCGTCTAGTACATGTGTCTCAGATTACACATGTACCTTACCCCTTTATCACCTAAGATCAACATATAACATGTTGATCACCTGCTCTTAGGGATGAGGGCCATATTCTGATACTAACATTCTCTTAACCCGGCTAGCATGACTCTTCATGCTATCTGTCCCTCCTTACAATTCATCCCAACACTTAACGCAACAAGACTCAGTTCACAACTACGTCTTATGTCACGTCATATAGCTCGAGACTACTAGCAAGCTACACCATGACCTTGTCACGTCACCCGACATCCTATTACGTCACTTCTACGCTAACTTCTAACTCATCACGAGTACGGTTCCTCACGTACTCCCGTCACATCGTGACATTTCGTCACGTTCCTGCTACGCCATTTCTACAATAACTCTTCACCCATCGTAAGCCTGACTGTCAGGAACCACGTCACTTCGTGACGTTACCCAGTCATGCTTCCACTGCGTACTCTTACACTTATTCTACTACTACACTCATACTTCCAGCCGTAAGTCAATTACATTGACATTTGTCACCTCAGATTACAGGCCGCGTCACAACTACTTCGGGACACTATTCCACAGTTCCTGACACAACTCGCTACGCCCTTCAATCATTCAACCGTCCTTATCTCTGCGACACGCCATACGGTGTATCGCTGCCTCGTGGAGTACACTCCACATATATTCTCTTTCCACACGCTACAACCTATCATCGATCATGGCATACTTGCCATATGGTGCATCTTACCACCACATAGAGTACACTCCACGTGTACTCTCTTCATACACGCCACATCACCATTATGGTATATCCGCCACATAGTGCATTACTCCACCATATGGAGTACATTCCACATGTACTGCCTTCATATATCATACTCCACACAAAGTACACTCAGCGTGTGCTCTTCCCGTTCCACTTGCCACATCAGCATTATGGCATATTCGCCATATGGTGTGTCACTCCATTACATGGAGTACATTCCACGTGTACTCCATTTACACTCATTACGCCACATCATCATGACGGCATACCCGCCACATGGTGCGTTGCTCCGCTACATGGAGTACACTCCGCGTATACTCCATACACGTTACGCCACATCACCATTACGGCATACCCGCCGTATGGTGCATCGCCTCACTATATGGAGTACACTCCGCGTATACTCCATACACGCTACGCCACATCACCATCACGACATACCCGCTGTATGGTGCATCACTCCATCCTCCCGTTACACACATCAAGCCATACAGAGTACACTTTACGTGTATTCCATACACGTTACGTCTCATCACCATTACGGCATACCCGCCGTATGGTGCGTCGCTCTACTATATGGAGTACACTTCACGTGTATTCCATTCACACACCACGCCATACAGAGTACACTTTACGTGTACTCTTCCCAATCCACAATACATTCGGAGAGTATATTTCACATATATTCTCCTTATCTCACACTACGCCACACACAAAGTACACTCAGCGTGTACTGTTCCCACTCCACACAACACCACGCCATCCATACAGCACATGCCCCACAACTACACTGCACAACACAACCATGCCATCATTACAACACAAACTCCACAATCATACTTCACAGCACACTTCACAACACAGAATGCCCAACACTTTACAGCGCACTACACAATAAGCCCAACACTTCACATACACGGCACATCACATCACCATACTACACCAATATGCCCAACTCTTCATAGCGCACTACACAGTGCATCTCAATACAACCCAGTCATTCTCCTAATACTAATAGCAGAGTCCACAACCTACTTATCTAATTAATATCTAACATAATTAAAAGGGATAGAGAGTTATACCATCGACGGATAACCCGTGCGTTGCTCTTTGATCGTCACAGCCAATGACGTCGGAGAGGTCGTACGTGGATGCTAACCCACGTACGTTGACTGTTTGGGCGTTTGGATAGCTAAGTGTGGTCTTGGTAGGGCTCGTGAAGGCCCTGTGTTGGTGGCTATGAAGGGCGGTACATAGCGTACCTAACCGTGTACAATGGCAGTCAGTCACATGCAGTGACTGTCCATCGCGTGCAATGATTACCCACCACCTAAAGTGGTGGTTTGAACCTAGGGCTTGGCCAAGGGAAATGCAGTGGATCTCGTGGTGGCGTCGAGGTGGCGCCACAGTTGCTCACGGAGGCGGTTCAAGGCCGTGAAGTGGGTGAGAGGCCGTGGGAGAGTGAGAGAGAGTGTGAGCCCATGGGTGACAGATCGGGGCCGTGGGAGGTTGGGTTGGCTTGGTGGTGGCCTGAGGATGCCGAAGAGGGTGGTTATCCGCCATGGGTGGTGACGCACGGCGGTGGGGGACGCACAACCCGTGCGTGCGTGAGGAGGAGACCCGTGCATGGAGGAGAGGCCATGGGCCTCGAGTCCAAGGGAGGAGGAAGGGGGAGGTAAGGGGAGGTTCATGGTGGCCATGGGTGGCCGTGTATGGCGGCGCATGGTGAGGAAATGGGTTAAAACCCATGTGTTAGACCCATTTCGGGAAGAGAGGGAGAGAGTTGCAGTGAAGGGCTAGGCTCGGTGGGGTTGTCGCCGGTGATGGCTGGAGGTACGTTGGTGGCTAGTGACGGCGGCTGCGACGGCGGCTTGGGCGTCGCACACGCTAAAACAGTGCATGAGGGCTATGTGCGTGAGTGGAGAAGGTGGCGCTACAACAGCGGCTGGCTTTGCCGGTGAGGGGTCGCCGGTGTAGGAGGAGGTGAACGGTGGTGGAGGTGACGGTCACCGGCGCACGGCGGCGCCGGGCTGTGAGGTGGAGATTCGGGCGGGAGAGACGCTGTGTACCACGTACGCCCGGGAGAGGGAGGAGAGAGAGAGAGGTGGGGAAAGTGAGGGAAAGAGAGAGGGGTCTGGGTATTTAATCCAGTCCCTTCATCTTGGGGTCTACAAAATGATCTAATGTTGAGATATTAAAATACTGATTTGAAAATGCGTAAACATTAACTTAATTAAAAGCACTCAGAGGAATTAAGGTAAATATTATTTTAATCTAACTTTAGTTTATAAAATAATATTTCTTCATCATTAATAAAATGATGAAGTCTTATTTAATATTTTTAAAGGGATAAACCATTAAATTAATTAAAGCTTTCAACATAATTTAAATCCCTTAATATTTCAAATAACTGGAATCATTTTAATAATTAATATTAAAATGATCTCCGACAATTATAATATTTTGGAGCTCTTCAAAATATTATAATTGTCTCATTTAAAACAAGTTTAACTCAACAATACTGGAAATACCTCATATAAATATTTCCAGTACATTTAAAACACTGGGCGTGCCTTAGAAGTCACCTAATATCTCGAGAGACACTTCGTCATGGTTCAGCACACATGATGATGCTCGTAGTCGCCAGAAAGAATGGCAGACTGTTGCATAATTCTGTCATCAGAATTTTCTTACGTTAGAAAGAAGGAATCTTAAGTAAGAAAGAGAGAAGCTTACGTAAGAAGAAAGGAGCGGGGGTTTCACACCATCCCTACCACGTGCACTGTAGGCGGGAATCACAGGCGAGACTAATGTGGTTTTATAGTGCATAATTTGTGAACAAGTTTAAAAAATTGACTTGTGAACAATTTGTAATATATAAATATATATTTGAAGTGCAGTGATTTAGTATTAAAGTTGAAAAATATGACATTAAAAAAGATTGAGAATTGAAATTAAAAAAGCATAGAAATATTAAATAATATTTTTCTTTACATATATTAAAAGCAAAATACAAAATATGATCGAATTTCGTAAACAACACTCAGATGATAGCGTTGTTGGCAAAATTTGAACTCCGTACCTCCTCAGTCAAGGTATCAACCTTGTCGTCAAGGATACCTACACGATGGGTGATCTCAACGACAGACGCCTCTATAGCCGTGAGTAATCGATCGATCTTACCATCGATATGCGCAGTTAGCTTTGAGATCACCGTATCAACCCAAGCAGGCCGCGCATCTCCCGCAGATGTACTCAGCGGCTGTTGACTATTACTCCTCACATGACCTGGCTTAGGCTACGTCAGAGGAACTAGATCCTCTACAGGGGTGGTTGGCTTCCCCTCACCTGTCCAATGCTACGTCGATGCCTGGTCATGTCAAGGGGGTTCATCTGATCTTTGACCCGCTCATCTGGCTGGGTAGGCACTCCCCGTACAAGTAATAGTCGACTGATCAGGACACCGTATGGGAGATTATCCGTGGAGACGATGCTCGCCTCATAACGGATCCTCTCAAAGATGTGCAATGGCAAATCTATGGGATCTCCACGTGCCACTCATATCAAAAACTGTGCCCGAAGCCGACTAAATGTGGTTTTATGTGCTACAAGATCCACGTTTGTTGCAATAATAAGGTGCAACATACGGAAGAAAGGTAGCAGATGGTTCTGGTTGAAGGCGTTCTTCCTCCCGGTTAGGATGTAGAAATCATCATCTCGGTCATCATCCCAAGCCTCGAGGCCAGTATCCTTGGCCTCTGACCGGTCTGCATCTCTGGCTAATGCTGGCTCAAATGGGCAGCTAGTCGATGATGCAGAAGTGCCTACATCCTCACGGGGTATAGCGTGTGCAGATGTCTCAAATCCTCGATGAATCCCGAGGTGCTCGCCGATGAATTGAAAAGTGGGTTAAAGAGTAAGTTATGGCAGGAATATGGTACGACTGAGAACGCTATTGTTATATTTAGCAGAGTAAGCTTAAACTTTTATCGACTTGGTGTGCATTTCTAATATCAAGATTTGAAAGGAATGGCATAGTCTGGGTGATCTATTTGGGGAGTAAGATATTTGAGATTTTCGATTTCATGGATGTATGACACGAGGCTTTAGAATAGAAGATTGTAAGTTCAACAAACTTTAAGGATAGACTTACGGAAATTTCACCAAAAGTTTAAGGTTTTGCAGACTTTAGGAAATGATTGTTATCATTTATTGTTTTAGATTTTGAAAGCTTCAGGAGTCGATTGTTTTATTATTCGATATAAGTTCATCGATCTTACAGATTTCAGAGAATGATTCTGGTATAATTTAAGGTTTTAGAATTACAGATTTGACGGATTGAATGGAAATGAGATTTAAGTTTTTAATTCTGCAGGCTTGGTGTGCTAGCTGGATTTATTTTGGAGACTGGTTAGTATGTGACCATTATTATGGGGTTGATCGAAGTTAAGTTATTGATATAGGAATTTTCAAGGGGATTATTTCTTTGAGGATTGAAGATATTGGTCCAGTTTGGATAATAATTGTTATTAATTCGAGGTTTTAGTGACAGGTTTTGGGATTAGATCCATATTAGATTTAAAGATAATAGTTGGTGCAGATTCAGGAATGAATTCTTGGTGAGTTTGAGGAAAGTGTGTAATAGTTCATGGTTTTGGAGATCAAGTATTTTTCTACCAAATGTGGTGAAAGTTTTATGGTTAATAGGTGATGAGCTACCTCGTACTCAATGGTGTTATGTTGTAATATAATTAAGGATTCAAACTTTGTGTTAATCTTAAGGAATTAGTGGTGATTTGAAAATTTGATAAAGATACTTGTAATTAGAGATTAAACTTTTGGTGGTGCGGAATTAGGATATAATTCATGTTGATTTTGAGGGAATAGGCCTGGATGATGGAAATGTTTATTGATGGTTAACTTTGGAAGTGGCTAATAGGTTACCAACTTGTAGAATTCAATGAAGGTTTGTGAGTTTTAACATAGGAGTCGATTAAGGTTAGCGCAGATCGTGTTACAATAATAATAATTATTGGAATTAATTGGATGTTGTATTAAGGCTCTTGTGGAAAGATGAGATTTTGGATAGCATAGCCACCCTAAGAATACTGGACGTGTTGTGCCACTGGGAGACTAATACGAGTATGATGGAATTGCCTATGGAAAGAGATTTGAGTGAACATTACTCATGCTTGTTGGAGTTGTTGATGGCATGATCCTTTCGAGCGTGTTTTGGTTTGTATCTTCTATCCTGCTTTAGCATCATGTTTGACCATGCAAATTTCGAGGACAAAATTTTTTTTAAGGGGGAAGGATGTAACACCCCGTATTTTTTTAGTGTATTTTTAATGAAGGAATTATTTTTATTGATTCAAAATTTATTCTCTTGTTTTAAAAATTATTTTTGAAGTGCTTTCTTTAAATTAATTATTGTTATGTGTTTAAATTTCTTCTCGAATTAAATTAACTTGTTGTTAAGTTTAATTATTTATTTTATTTTAATCACTGCGTTTGACTTATTTTATTTCACTTGTTGTTTTAAAATCGTTTCCGTTGGATCATTTTTTGTGACCCAAGATGTGAGGATTGGATCTCATTTCTTTCCCTATATTTTCTCTTTCCTCTTTCTTTTCTTCCTTTTTCTTTTTTCTTCTTTTCTTTTCCCTTCTTTTTTTTTCTCTTCTTTCTTCTTTCTTCCCCTGGCTCTCCCGCACGCTGCAACCCCCCCTCCCTCTCTCTCTGTCCGATCCTCCTTCTCACCCTAGCGCCACCGTGCGCCAGCGGTGGTCGACACCGCCTGGCTTCCCAGCACCCCCACCCACCGGCAACCTCCCCTCCGGTTTCCAGCCCCAGCCGCGCCGCGTTAGCCTCCAAGCACCACAAGAAGCCGCGACATTCCTTGCACCGCTGTGCCGCCGTCGCACCACCTCCGGCCACTATCTCTTCACCACATCATCCTTGACTTCCTAGCAACCCGATGGACCCAACCTCACCTCCGATCTGTCACCGGTGAAGCCCCACCATCAATATTTCCGTTTTGGGTGTTTTTTCACTACAACCGCCTATTGCGCCGCCACCCACGGCCAACCATCACCACCACTAGCTTCACCGACATCCCTAGGCCCTACCCTATCAATCTCGGGTCTTCGTTTGCACCCGTTCAAAAGTGAGTCTTTGAGACCCTCGGCCACAGTGCATTTAGCACTGTTTTGTTGCTACGTTGTCGCTTCGTACAACTCCGTGATCTTTCAAAAATTATATTATAGCATTGTAAGTATTTTTCCAAAGAACTTTTGATATTTAATGTATTTCTGCGCTAATTCATATTTACTGTGAATTTATTGGTTGTGCCGAACTGAGTCCGAGGAGTAAGGGGATCGTTGGATTAGATGATGGAGTTGCTTGTGTGAGATTGGTTTATGCTAGGAATTTGTTGGCTGTTTCAGGTTTAAATATTGGTGTTTTGAGTTTGACGTTGTTCATGGTGAATATTTGGTGATTTTAGGAAGTGATGATATATTTTTGGATTATTGGTTTAGTGTTTTGGAAATGTTTAGAAGGGTTTGTTGGGACCTTTTAACATCTAGAAGTGTTGAGATATTTTTTTCCTGTTGTGGAGTTGGGAACGGAGAGAGAGTAGTATGTAGTATTGTCTTGGTTAAATTGTTGACGATTGCTTGGGAGTATGAGCTGCTGAAATAAGTGTGAGTTAGTGATAACTGGAGTTGACATTGGTTATGATGCTTGTATTGGACAATACTGAGATTGGTATAGAATATTTTGGGTCAAAGTGTGGGCTGTCCAGATTGTTATTTGGTTGTTTGAGTTGGATTAAACTTACTGAATTATGGTCTAGAAATTGGGTCTTAAGTTGTCTAAGACCAATTTTGTGTTGTTGGACTTTAATATTTAGTTTATATTATTTTTATGAATAGGTGACGAGACGGATAGAGACCGTATTCAAGTCATAGATGATGCGCTGCAGGAGTCAGGTAAGCGGGGTTCCTATGCTAGGCCTTACACGAATTATTTGAGACTGAGGTTGATTTTCTGAAAACTTTGCATATTTTTGTGGTGAAATGAGAATTTTGGAAAAAACAAAACCAACCTCGGTCGTTTATTTGCATACTCATGAAATCTGTACGAAAAAGAGAAAATATGGTCTGACATGCATTGTGTAGACATGAGCTAAATTCTGTCATGTGATTTCTGAAATCTGAAAAATGAGCGATATTGAGTATATGAAAAGTTGTGCATTTATTTGAAAAGATGTTCTGGCTTTTGTGTTCAGTGTGTGTAAACTATCTGATTCTGTTTTGATACTTTGTATTATTTTGATATAACATCTGAAAACCTTTGGCATGGTGTACTGATTTTCGTATCTGACTTTGTCTCTGCTTTGCTCTGCTCTGTTCTGTTATGCTCTGCTCTGTTTGGGTTGGTACCAACTTCTCTGTCTCTGAGTGCACCACTTTGGAAACAAAGTGATTTTATTGTGATCTTTCCTGTGTGCACACTCGGGGCTCGAGAAGAATAAAGGAAAGATTTCACCTGTCTCTGCCTGGTTTGGCCACCGGGGTTAGCACAACCCTACCATGGGTGAAACATGGTCTCTGCTCTGTTTGATGCTCTGTTTGGATCTGATGATGATACTCAGTTTATGTTATGCCAAAGTATTATGGGTTTTACTTGTCTTAAAACCATCGCTCTGTTACTTTTGAAAGTATGTTCTGTTCTGAATGATAACTCTGGAAAATATTTTGTTCTGCATGCTATACTTTGTAAATGCTCATGTTTGCATGCTAGCATATGACTTCTGCTTACTGAGGTGTTGATAACTCACCCCCTATCTTCATAATATTTTTCAGATGATGTGGAAAGTCCAACTGAGGACCTGGATTAGATTGGTGAGCATGTTTAAGCTGGGAGAGGATGTTAGAAGAAGGAATTCTGATGTCCTTTAGTTTTAATGTCTTTTAGATTTAATTTTATCTTGGGCTTGGGCTTAATAAGACTTTTGAAGTTATTAGTTTGATTTGTTATGACTACCGGGAGATTTTTGGACTCCTTAGTTTATGTTGCTGTAGTAATGACTTTGTAGAGTTTCAATGTGGTTATTTAGAGTACTTGAGATTGAGTTTTGCTAAAAAAGTTTTGGAGTTTTATTTTTAGTTCATGTTCTTAAGTGACAGGTAATAATTCTCCAGGCCAATCGGGCTTGGGGCGTTACAATAATTATAGTTAAATTAAATGATTTTTTGTTATAATTTACTTTTAATAGTTTTTTTTTTTTAATATAAAGCTCAATGTGCTCATAAATAATGTAGTAAACATGTCAAAAATTCTAAGATGGACTTTTTTACTCACACAGATAAAGGCAATGGAAAACAAGAAAACATATATCGCCAGTGTGATTCATAAGTTCAACTGCTGAACAACCGAATGTTTGCTCTACAACTTCACCAAACATAACAGCAGATAGTCTTCATGTACCATCGTCGAGTTTAACATATGTTTGACAACTATAAATTTGATGGAAATATCATTTTAAGTTAGAATCAACAAAAGCTATACATTAAATCTATCACATAAATTATCAAACAAAACAAAAAATTTGAAAGATACATACCATGGTTGGGAAATGCTTTGGTGTTTGCAATGGTAACAAAGGAAGCTATTATTGTAATCATACCCAGTTCCTCTATTGCAGCCAATACATGACATGTAAAAAAATATTTGGTGCAAGTCAACCACAATTATCTTTGCCTTTATCCAAAATCTTGCTTTCTACGTTACATTAGAAACAATTTTTGAGGTGAATTGATTGTATAAATATTTGAATTTGTTACAAAGAATAGGATTTTACCTCCATGGGTTGTAAACATTGGATGAACTCAGCAACATCACAATTCTTGATTATTTCCCGAATACCAATAGAAGACAGAGATGTAGATGGGTATGTCAAGCATTTTGCAATAATACTCTCAAGTAATAAATCATTAATCACCGCCCTTAAAATTCTTAAAAAAAAATGCAATATAAGAAATAAAAATATGGAGATTTCAATATTGAAGTGCTAAGAAACAAATAATGAATTATTTGTGATAATTACCACTCTTGCAATGAAGCTACCTCGGAAAAAATAGGATTGATTATAAATTTACTTTTCGGACGCGATAAAAGAGACAATCCTTCATTGGAAATAGAGATCATAATTAATGCAAGCATATACAATATAAAAGAAAATATAAGATGTTAATTATTAAAAATACCATTATAAGAACCAACTCTTATTCCTGTTCCAAGTATAACTGGCTTTGTCCCAATTATTTCTGATATTTTTTTGCATTCATCTTGCACAAATTGACCACACATAGTTAAACATATGGGGTTTAAGCTACAAAATTGGAATAAAAAAAAATTAACAGAATATGTAAGAAATAAAAAATGAAACCTAATTCTAAAAGAGTGACCTACCCAAAAAATATTTTTACCTTTGATCAATGACATAGATTTCCTGAATAGTTGTCGGTCCATACGCTGAAGTTATCTCTCTACATGGCTTGATGTGGATCGCAACAGCCAAAACATCTGAGAAATAAGAGTCAAATTTTTAATATATTGATAATCAAAGATTGTAAAATAAAGAGTCAATTACCTATTTCTGCAATTGAATTTTTCTAAGCGTGTAATTCGTTGAATGAAATGAGTTGGTATTTCGGTGGCTCTAATTGTTCTTCATCCTTCGGAACTTCCTCAATTATCATTCTAGAATTTAGGATCCATTGATATTCATGTGTCTCAATTCTATACTTTGGATCCAGCGGCTTCACATATGCATTACTGATGTAATATGACCGAAAAATATGTAAAGTATCATCTCGTGAGTCAATATCTTTATCAAACATTGTCGCTTGCACTCGATTTTCCTGTACTCAGACATGGCAGTATGCACTACATCAATCATTGCTAATCTGTGTACGCCGATCTTAGCACGCAATATGTCGGCCATCTCCTCACGAGTATATGTGCGTGATGTCTCGGCCTGTGCAGATGTCTCACGAGCCGGTACTCCAGTATCTCCCGGCTGTGCATCTCTCTGAATCTCAGCCCTGTCAGGAACAGCTCCACGAAAATGAAATCTCGAGTGTCCCGTGCTCCGTGACAGGGTGGTGCTGTTGATCGGTCCCATCGGCTCCCGGGAACACTCAGTAGGTTTGGGTACGACCCCGGCATGTAGCAAAAATCGAGTGATGAGGATCCCAAACGGCAGTATATCTGTCGTAATGAACCTTGCCTTTGATCGGATCCTCTCAAATATATAACCCACGAGGTCGATCGGGATGCCACGAGTGACCCGTATCATAAATCTCGCTCGATCCATGCCGACCTTGGTCTTGTGCTGCCGAGGGTCAATATTGGTCGCAATGATCAAATTCATGATCTTGAAGAAAGAAGATAAATCTACCTGCCTAATACTCTTCTTCAGGTCGTATATCGGAGCATCTGGACCAACAATCAAGTCTCTAACCTCATGATCAGCAAGTGTATCGATCTCATCTACGTAAACTGGTCCCTCATCCTGAGACATCTCTGAATCACCTGAAGGATCAGACTCTCTAGGCTGCAGGTTCGGATATGCATCAAGAAGCCTAGGAATACCCAGATATGTAGCGAGTCCGTCTGTTGAAAATATAATAGGAGCTCCTCGGACACAGATCCTATATGCCCCTCCATCGTCTGGGATGGCACCACCAAGCTCTTTATAGAACTCAGTAATGATCTCAATGTAGGAAATGAGCTCCATTCCTACTTCTCGGTGATCAAAGATTGATGCCCAACCACGATCATTGAATACTGATGGGAGAGAATGACCCTCCCATATAAGAGCCACAAAATTAGATAGTTTTACCTGTTGCTCAAGTAAAACAGTCTGCTCTCGAACTATTTGGATGGAAGGATCCCCTGATCTACCACATTTACAGTCCTTATAAGACATTAGTATGAACCTGAAATTATAAAAATAAAATATATATTCAACATTAGTGATAAAATCTAATTACGACGAAAATATTTACAAAATTATATACTTTAATAAATTAATTGATAGAAAAATTCAATGAAACGATGAAAACAATTTAATAAGGTAATATAAACAAAATGGTTCGAATTTAATATCAACCGTTCGAATAAATATAATATATGGTCGAATGGACAATTAAAACCGTTCGAATGTTTAAAAGTTGTTTGAACGTAAGGGTTAAATCGTTCAAACGCATTCGAATGGAAACCAAATTGAACTTGGCCATGGCTGAGTCAACTCAGCGACCATGAAAACACCCAAAAATCCATCGATTCCGTGGTTTCTTCGACAAAACACATTCTACTCTTCATTTCTAAACATCCTACGGTAAATTTATGGTGTTCTATAGTGACTATTGATGAAAAAATATAATTTTTCTAAAAAAAATGAATAAAACCATAAAATAAATGGTAAAATAGCTTTTCAAATACATACCTTCACTTCGGAGGAAGTGTGTTTAATGTAGGTGCTGATTACGGCGGCAGACGGCGGCGATTGATGGGCGTACAAACGTCTTTTGTTTTCAAATGGTGGGGACGGCTGCGTGAGAGAAATATCTGTCCGCGATAACTTATATGTGCATAACCGTTCGAACATTATATTGTACCATTCGAATGGTTTTACACTATTGTTCGAACGTTAATATTTAACGTTCGAACGGTATTTGTTTTAAGTTTTGTAAAAATTCATATTAAATGTATATTATATTTATAATCCTATAAATTAATATAATATATATACTATTATAGTAGATTATATATACTGTAATATATATGTAGTATTATAATATATATTATGATAGTATAATACTTTAAATGAAAGCATAATAACTTATATGTATTTTATTATAGTATGATAGTAATATATCATAATATTTTACTATCAAAGTGTTATATATGAGGTTGTAATATATATATATATATATATATGATAGCATATAGTACTATATGCTATGAGTTTATACATAACTAATATATATCATATTATATATTCCATTATACCTTACTATATAAGTTATATATGATACTATACTTTACTATATATATAGAGTATAGAATACTAATATTCATTCATCTTATAAATTTCTCTATTCTTTACTATGTAATCTTAGTATATTTGAGGCTATATATATGTGAGTATATATTACTAATACATATGATCTTATATTTTCTACTATACTTTAGTATAGGATAATATATAGGACACGATATATATGATATATAGTACATATTATTAATATATATGATAGTATATATTACTAATAGCTATCTGCATCTTACATTAGGATAGTATACTTTAGTATACTATACTATATCTATCATATTTAGTATAGATTACTAAATATATGATAGTATATATTACTATACATATGATAGTATATATAACTAATACATATGATCTTACAGTACTTTTCATTTAATGATGAAAAAAATATATTTAAACATTAGGGTGATGTGTTCGAATGGTTTACATAAACCGTTCGAACACATTTTTTGCATTTGAACTTATGAAAAAAACATTCGAACGGATTATTGCAATGGTGGAAAAATATCCCGCCAATTAACGACTCTGTATAACCGTTCGAATGTTATTTGTTACGTTCGAACGGATTATTGCAGTGGTGGGAAAATATCCCGCCAATTAAAGACTCATGGATTACCATTCGAACGTAATTTTTAGCCGCTCGAACGGTAATCCATAAATTTGTTCAGGCGGGAAAATTGGCACGCTGAAATTTTTCGCGTTCGACCGCACTTTATTTACGTTTGAACGGATGGTCATAACTTATAATCTTCCCGCAAGCCGTTAGTCCACTCTTTATTTTTCTCTCCTCTCTCACTCTTCTTCGTTTTCTCTCCAAAATCTTACATTTTGTTTACACAATCCTTCATTCTATCATCTTACAAAAATGATTGCTTAGTATATTTTGCTTAAAGGTATGACTTTCTTTATCATTTTACTTCTAAATCTATCATTTTTTTATTGATTTTGTAGTTTATATATATATATATATTGTGTAGGTGTTTGTTAGATTAAACACAAAATATGTTTAATAGAGGGTTACTATTCGAAGTATATATATTGTATATTTTTTAGAGAGTTGCTATTCGAAATATATATGTTATATGTTTGTAGTGTTTTCTGAATATAAGTTTGTGATGATGTTTTATGAGATAGTACTCGTCTGAACTGGCTGGGGTTTGGAATCTGGGTTGATACCGTTCGAATGTGGTTATATATTTTTCGAACGAATAAACATGTTCAAATGGGATATAATCGTGTTCGAACGGTTGTAAAACTTTCTTAAACCTTAATATAAATTTGTAATATTATAGTAGATTATATATAGTATATATATGTAAGAATTAATAATACTTAAACTCATATTGATATTTAGAAGATAATAGTTGTAAAAACTATCTTACAACTAATTACTTAATATGCGTTAAAATTATATTATAAAAACATAAGGTTTAATGATACTTAAACTCATATTAATATTTAAAAGATAATAGTTGTAAAAACTATCTTACAACAAACTTAAAAGGGATAAAATTATATTATAAAAACATAAGAATTATTAATACTTAAATTCATATTAATATTTAAGTATTAATTAAACTATGAGGATTAACTTAACAAATAATAAAAGATAATTAATATTAAACTATGAGGACCATTTAACAAATAATAAAAGATAATTTTAATTAATACTTAAAATTAACTATAATGTATAATTAAGCTAATAAGTAATAGTCATTTGGGATACTTAAAACACCCATGATATATATGGAGTTATCATCTTGTATTCTCACATTTGTTTTATTATTGTTGTCTTTTAATATTGTATCTTCTACTTGGCATTGAAATAAACCTTAGACCCGTTCGAGAGTTATCAATCATGTTAAACTATGATTGATAACTCTTGAATTGTCCAGAGTGGACAGTTTGAGATTGTAAGATCATTCTCGCAAACTATCAAACTATATCTGTTGCATCCGACATTATAATTTTGATAGAGTCATCCTTTATTGTTCTCTGGATATGCAGTTTTAGTGAATGTGCATTGACGATGTATTACTCGTCGGTGTGCACGACCAAACGAGCATATTTGGAGAACTATGGGGAGATGCTGCCGAAATTTTGTTGGACGTGACAGATAATAGTTGGTAGGTTGTCGATTGTGATCTTACAATCCCGAATGGGATAGGACCAACTACCTGGTGAAATGAAGAAATTGCACCACATGTTAGATAATTGATTGTTTGTTGTTGCACGTGACTGTTTACAATAGGATATTAGACATGGATAAGAGTTGGATGCGAGTTAGAGATCGGTTGGGTGAGGATTACAATGTATATGCTGAAGGAGATAAGAAATCTTTGGAGTTCGCATCCTGTACAATTGGCAGTGACAGTCGTATTAGATGCCCATACCGACTTTGCAAGAATTTACGTTCTCATAAGATAGAGTTGGTGAGAGAGCATCTGTTTGTCAAATGTATCGACCAAGGTTATACAGATTGGGTCTTACATGGAGAACCGTATCCAACGTCATTTGAACTTCGAGATGAAGAAGAAGACATCGATGAAGATGTACATCCTGAGTCATCCCTTGGTGACGATCCCGAAGAGGATATAGAGCAAATACTAGGCGACATTGGTGTGAGAATGTTTATGGATGAAAGTGGAACAGATCCATCAAATTCAAATGATTTGTGCCATGACAATTTTACCCTGTTGTGGAATGATTCACAGCGTGAGTTATATCCAGGGTGTAAAAGGCACAGTAAGTTGTCATTTACAATTAGACTGCTTCATATAAAATCCATGTGCCGAATATCTATTAAGGCTCTCAATATGTTGTTCAAGCTATTTAAAGAGGCACTTCTATCGAACAATATTTTACCCCGCAACTTTTACGAAGTAAAACAGTTGAAAAAAGGACTCGAGTTTGATTACAATGTAATACATGCATGTAAGAATGATTGTGTGTTATTTTGGCGAGAGAATGAACAGTTGAACGAGTACCCCATTTGCCATGAATCAAAATGGACAACTGAGAAGCAGAATGTGCTGCGGAAAGTTGTACGTCACTTTCCATTAATACCTAGATTACAACGGTTATTTATGTCACGTTCAACGGCTGTGGATATGACATGACACTCATCATCTAGAGTCAAGAAAGATAATGTTTTGTCACATCCTACAGACTCTCAAGTTTGAAAGGAATTTGATTTGGAACACCCATGGTTTGCTGAAGAACCTCGTAATGTTCGACTTGGGTTAGCAACGGATGGATTTAATCCGTTTAGGAACATAAGTACTAGTCATAGTACTTGGCCAGTTGTACTTATGCCGTACAATCTACCACCGTGGAAGTGTATGAAAGATCTATATTTCATGATGAGTTTGCTCATTCCAGGTCCGAGATCACTAGAAAATGATATAGACATACACTTGCAGCCGCTGATAGCAGAATTGAAAGATTTGTGGGAGAATGGAGTCTTAACATTTGATTCATCAACAGGCAAGTCGTTCAAGATGCATGCTGCGGTGTTATGGACAATAAATGATTTTCCCGCTTATGGAAACTTGTCAGGTTGGAGCACTAAGGGAAAATTGGCATGTCCAACTTGTAACAAATATACCTAATATGAATGGCTTACGTATGGGAGGAAATTATGCTTCATGGGTCATCGTCGATTTTTACCTGTGACCATAGATGGCGTGGAAATGGTAGGATGTTTGATGACACTGTTGAATGGGGGCACCCTCTACCATTATTGTCTGGTGAAGATGTTATTGCACAGTTTGTGAATGTTGGAAGTAATGATTTTGGTAAAGAACATTCATGATTTAAATGCATTTTTGCACTAACTCATTTTATTGTGATCTGGTTGGTTATGCCGACTGAGTCCGAGGAGTAAGGGGGTCGGATGGATTGGAGAATGGAGTTGTTTGAGTGATTGGATTGTGTTGACATTTGTTGGTTGTTGGATATTGGTGTCGTGTCTTGTTCATTGCATTTGCACGCATGTTCATGTTTGTAACTGAAAATTGGTTTTCGCATGATTGCATACATGTTCATTTGTTTATTTGAAAACTGGGTTTTCATGTAAGAAATGATTTTGAATATGTTTGAAATGATTGTAGTGACTGGTTTGAGAAAAAAGAAAAAAGACTATAGGGATGGTGGTAAGTAGGGATGGTGGTAGAGTCCTGCCTGTGATTCCTGCCTACGGTGCATGCTTTAGGGATGGTGGTGTAGTCCCGCCTAAAGTGCACGCGGTAGGGATGGTGGTAAGTAGGGATGGTGGTAGAATCCCACCTGTGATTCCCGCCTACAGTGCTCTGATAAGTATCTCTTGTGTGAGAAGGAATTGTAGGGATGGTGGTAAGCAGAGATGGTGGTATAGTCCCCCCTATGATTCCCACCTACGATGCACGCGGTAGGGATGGTGGTAAGCAGGGATGGTGGTGTAGTCCCGCTTGTGATTCTCACCTACGGTACATGCGGTAGGGATGGTGGTAGAGTCCTGCCTATGATTACCACCTACAGTGTCCGATAAATGATTTTGTTGTCGGTTTATGATTTAATGGTTACGTGTACATTTCTGGGAAAATGGTGGAAAAAATGTTTTTAAGGAAATATTTATGGTCAAATGGGGTTTTTGGCATGTTTATGGTCAAATGAGATTTTTGGCGTGTATTGGAAAATAATCATTTTCAGGAAAAATGTGGTTTTGGGATCTGTTGGTTGGTTGCTTTAATGCGTTTTTATCCCGAGAGTTGTTTGGATTATTACTTACCTGCAGTATCATTTTATAGTATCGCAGATTTTGATGCATATGAGGATGGCGAGCCTTAGGCTTTTGCTCCGTTGGAAGGGTGATCTGGGATTGCTCTCGTGTGTCGAGATTCATTTTATCACTTGTTTATGTATTTGCCTTTTGTATTATATTTTGGGATGACTATATAACGTTTTAAGGGTAATTTATTTTGGATATTTGTATTTAAATTTCTGGTACTTAGTTGACTTATTTATATTATCTGCTGCGACTTTTGTTGTGCACTTTTGCATGTTGCACACACTTGAGCACATTTCGTTGGGATGCGTGACCCGTGTTGTCATCATCCCGACATCACGATTCCCGTGTTTCCGTACGTGGGAGTTGGGGCATCACAACTTATTTTACAAACGAATTGAGTGAAACTTGAGTGTCTAAGCTAGTGTTATTTTAAATGTATTGGGAATATTTATATGGGTATTTTCAGTGTTATTGAACCAAACTTGATTTTAAGTAAGACAATTATAATATTTTTAAGAGCTCCAAAAATATTATAATTATAGAAAATCATTTTATCAACAGAATTTTAGTTATTTAAATTATGTTGAAAACTCTAATTAATTAGATGATTTTATCTCTTAAAGATATTAAGTAAAACTTCATCATTTATTTAATGATAAAAGAATATTATTTTATAAACTAAAGCTGAGTTTAAAATTATAATATAGTATTCTATCTTAATTCCTCTCAATATTTTCTGTTAAGTTAATGTTTATGCATTTTCAAATCAGTATTTAAAACTCACCGTTAAATCATTTTGATGATCCCAAATAAAAGGTCGAAATTAAAACTCTAGCTCCCTCCCTTTTTCCCTCACTTTTCCCTTTCCCTCTCTCTCTCCTCCCTTTCCCCCTCAGCTCATGCACCCGATGGCCTCCCCCTACCCGATCTCCTCCCTCAAGCAGCCCAGCCACCGCCGGCCACTACTGCAGCACCACACCTCCACCACCTCATCGACGACCCACCTCCGACCGAACCCACCCGCGGCGCAGCTCTCTCTCTCTCTCTCCCTTTTCCTCTCTTTCTCGCACGGGCTCTCTCCCTCAGTACAAGGTCTGCTGCCACACGCCTCCTCCCATGTCACCGCACCACCACCATCAGCCTCCTCCCTCGCCAGTGACCTCCCCTAGCGACCCTCATGCCCAACCGAGCCCCCATCCTCCCACATGCTCCCTCACTCTCTATCACACAGGTTTCACCACCCATGGCCAGATCTGCTGTCGTAGGCCACCATGCAGCCTCCCCATTGCCACCACCAGCTCCACCGCACCCCCCTCAGCCCCCTCCATGCCTAGTCCTAATCCCCAGCCATCCCCTTGCCTCACACGCACCCTCACTCTCTTGGGATACACTGTACATGGCTAGATGCCACCGTGCTCCGCCTTTAACTGCCATCTTGAGACCACCATGAGCCACCCCATGGCCACCTCTTCCAAATCCACCAACCCGCATGCCCAAATAGCCCCCAACCACCATGAACAGCCACTGTACACGACTTTAGCAGCCACGTATGGCTCTTCCTCAGCCACCCACGAACTCCCCACCATGTTGGCCACCTTCCATAGTCACGATAAACTCGCCCTTTGCTAAGAAACCCTAGATCTGGCCTTCCCAAATAGCCCCGTTGTATGGTCACAACAGTGACCACGAAGGATCAATCACCGCCCAAGCTAGTGGTTTCCGACGCCACAGGTAGTGCCAAACAGCAAGCAACGCATGGGTTATCCCGACGATGGTATAACTCTCTTTCCCTTTACCTTCATTATTATGTTAGTTTGTTGGTTGGATTGTAGATTATGTTGTTAGTATTGTGGAGTTCGATGTATTGTAGAGTTCGCTATGTAGTGTGATGTGAAGTGTAGCAGTGTACGTGAAGTATTAGGCGTAGTTGGGAAGTGTGTTGTGTAGTGTTGTGGACTATGCTGTAATGGTGATTGTGGAATGGGTGTTGGAGTGTACTTTGTGTCGCGTAGCGTGGATTGAAGGAGTACATTGTCGCGTAGCGTGGATTGAAGGGAGTACATATGGAGTGTACTATGTGTGGCGTAGCGTGTATTGAAGGGGAGTACACATGGAGTGCACTCTGTGTGGCGTAGTATGATGTGAAGGGAGTAAATCTGGCGTGTATCCGGATGGCGTGTCACAAAGGCTTGGATGGTTGCATAGTTGAGGAGCGAGCGTGATGAGTAGTGTCGGGAACTGTGGAATAGTGTCCCGGAGTAGCTATGATGTGACCTATAGTCTGAGGTAACAGGTGTCACAGTGTAGTTAAGTTATGGCTGGGAGTATATGTGAAGTGACAGAGTGGTGTAGCAGTGATGTAGCGGGAGCATAACGGGGAAATGTCACGAAGTGACATGGCTAAGTGAGAAGTCATGCTTGTGATGAGTGAGGAGTTGGTGTAGAAGTGAAGTATGAGATGTCAGGTGACGTGAGAAGGTCACAGTGTAGCTTGGGAGTAGTCTCGAGCTATGTGGTGCGACGTAAGGTGTAGTTGTGAATGGAGTCTTGTCGTGCCAAGTACTGAAATGAACTTGTAATAGGACCGGAAGTGGGAAGAGTCCTGCCAACCGAGTAAGAAAAGGTTGGTATCGGACTATGATGTTTGTTCATACAAGCAGGTGATCAACGTGTTATATTTTGATTTTAGCTGATAAGGAGGTAGGGTACATGTGTAATCTGGTGAGACATGTGTGCCGGACGGATTTACCATATGTAATGGGTAATCTGTCCTAAGCATAGGTACACGATGTTTGAGCCTCAGAGTTGGCTTAGAGTCGTGTGATATGCATGGATGAGGATGACGTTGACGATGAGGAAGTGTAAGCTTGAATGTTGGAAGTGACGTGTGTATTGTCTAGGATTGGGATGCGTAGCTCAATCAGTCTGAGTCATGCATCAAGATGAGGTTAATAAAAAGAATAAGTTGAAGGTCTAGTGTCTTAACCCTTAGGTGAATCATGGGGTTCACTCTAGTGGATAAGTACTCAAGGTAGGACGTTGAGTTTGGAAGAGGTAGTGATCGTAAGTAGATCCCCGAAGGTCTTAGCATAGTAAGGGACACGTAAGAGCCCAGGGATAGAAGGAGAATGATTCAAGTGAAGTGTAGTTCTATTCCTAGTTTAGTTGCTTATGTATTAGATAGAGAATGACGTTAACGTTATGTGCATGCATGTAGGTTGCCATCTGACACGCACATGAATGAACTACATGATATGAGAATAACATGGAATTTAGGTAAGTATTATGTTCATACTCTTCTAGAGTTTTCTAAAAGATATGAAAATGGAAAATAAATGTTTCTCTTTACGATGCCTTATGAAATGAAATGAAATAATATTTTATGAAAAGTATGCTAAGTGTTTAAAGGTATATGTATGTATGGCCTTCCTTGGCAGCCTCTGTTTGTGCACCCAAAGTATTAATTGATGCATGCGAATGGATGTTATACGTAGTATCTATTGTCTTTATTTTTCATGAAATGAAACGTTGAGGTTTATACCTTATGCTTTTAAATGATGTTTTAAAAAGAATGCCATCAACTGATGTTTTAAACGATGTCTTGAAAGATGATGTTTAAGCTCATGCTTTTAAATGACATTTTTTCATGAATGAACTGTTGACTGAAAGGACTGAAAGGAATGAATGAAGGAAAGGACTAAATGAAGGAATGTTTTAATGTATGAAAATACGTAACGGCCATGACTGAATAAATGGGAACTAAAGGAATGGGTAGATTGCAATGTCTGGTAAGTAGTACTGGTAGTGCACCCAGTGCTGCCCCCTGTCTGAAAGGGATTCTCAACCTATGGCCATGTGAAGAATCCAGGTCCAAAGGAAGACCGCTAACCCTAACACACAGGGCTTAACAGTGTGTACCAACCAAAGGAAAATGATAAGAGAATGTATGTATGCTTGAGTTCAATAAGAAATGAAGGCACATGGTGGGAGAAATGTTTTATGAAAAGAAAACCCTTCTAAGGAATGCCCCACCTCGTAACGTTTTAAACGAATGTATGTCTCATGTACGTATAGAACATATGGAGTGATGAATGCATGAATGAAAACCTATATTAATATAGTTTTACTGTATCAAGTAATGCTTACTGAGTATCGATTCATTTTAGTTTTTATGTATGCCCCTCCCCCCTCAGGAACTAAATAAGCAGAATAAGTTAGGATAGACACTGGCCAAGGGGAAGAGCATGCAAGTCTAGGCATGAGAGTTTTAAATATATGAGAGGCCTTTTTATTTTAAGTTTGATTTTTTCCACTGTAAACCTCTTTTATTCTCAAGACATGTTTTATTTTATAACGTAGAGTCTTGCACCTTGGGTATAAAAGTAAAAAGTTTTAAAAGGATCAGTAATTTTTGTCTCCTTTTCTCTAAAACTATTATCTAAAAATCCCACAATAAGGACAGGCATTACATGGTGGAAAGGCCGATACGGGTGGTCCAACAATAGGGAGAAAAAGTCCTACGTACAACCAGCTATAAGCAACCGCCGGGTAATCGGGTGGCCACATCATAATCTGACAGAATAAAAAAAGAAAAAGAAATGAAAACTGAGAAGGACTGAAAAGTGTGAAGAAACATTTGAGAAGAGAGATCTGAGATGAGAGAAACGCCCAAACCCTCTACAACGTTTCAATTGAAAAATCTGACTACAGCATTTCGACTTAAACATCTGCAAACATTTGTTTCATCAAGAAATCCTGCCAAAGCACATACTTTTCAAGGGAGCTTAGTCACTCAATAAACCCCATCAAGATTCAATAAAAACACACCAGAAGAAACGGGTCCCTTCCCACTCCAAGGACTATAACAACAACACGGCAGTCAAATCTTTTCATCCATTTAGCGACCTCACGAGAAACTTCCTAGATATTGTCCTCATCCCTGTAAACATCCCTTCAAGAAAATAAAAAACGCACATAATGATGAAGTTTGTAGATTGCAAGTGAAAAGCAGATTTGAAAAAAATTAAAAGAAGAAAATTAAAATCAATAAAATGGCAGATCATAAATAAATGAAAATGAAGTTGATTCACAAGTTATTAGCACAATTGACACAAAGTTCTTCAGAAAAAAATAGAAAAATGAAAATTTTCAATAAGATGTATAAGTCAAATGCTTCTACAGAGAATATGGTGGTTGGCTCCGTCCCATACTCATATCGTTCAACTTGTATAGGTTTGTGGGGTTGATCCTCAACATCCTTGGCAAGTAAAAATCTCCATAGTTATTGCTACCTTTGACAAAAATGCTATGTACAGTAGAAGGAAAATGGAGATAACCAGTTAGAGTTCACTTTGACAGAGATGAAGAGGGAAAGAGTGGTTGAAGGAGAAGGAGGGGCGTTAACGGGGAGTTAGTGTATGGAGAATCTGGAGAGAAGCCTCAGACGTCGTCGGTGGAGAAGATGATTGCAACTGGAGAGAAGCCTCAGACATCATCGTCTTTGGCAACCGTGGGGGCGTTGCATTCATCGATGGAGAAGACATAGGAATTTCAGAAAGAACACAGACGAAGACTCGTGGGGATGGGAGGCCTGTGCGCTTGTGTTTGAAGCAAAACCGAAACGGCATCATTTTTTATTAATGCCACATCCGAGATGATGCCGCGGGGGTTCCCTAGGCCAGTTGCATCCATCATTTTCGAAATAGAAAAAGGTCTAGATGCAGGGGTCAACGATGGCCGGACAAGAATGGCCTCGCTGAATAGTTTATCGAGGAAAAAGAGGGTCGAATACCTAGCAAAACCTCTCTCCCTCTCTCTCGCATGGTAGAGAAATTAGCTCTACCACTCAAATCTCCCAACATTCCACCACCCTCCTAAACCCTCAACTAAATCCGTAACCCCCTTTTTGGAGGACCTCCTTCTCCACAACCCAAACCCCAAGACTTACTCTCAACAACCTAGATGGGAGTTTGACCCAGGTGGTGTCTTTATTGAGCACACCAGCATAAAGAATCGAGTGAGAGAAATGGCTCCTCATATCCATCTCCACCAATGGCCTCTTGTTGTAGATCCATCTCGGAACCAACCCTATCTTTCCTCAAATCAGCATTCACCAGGCCCAACCTTAAACCCAAATCCGCTCCGTCTCATCTCACAATCACACTGTGTCCTTCACTCTCGACTCCAAGATCGATTCCTCAATGGGGCACCCTTCAGTCTCTGCTATGCACAATCTATCTGCTCCACGCAATCTGTCCACTCCCTGATTGCCGACAACCGCAACTCCCTCTCCATTTGCCATGATAGCGGGATTGTCTGGATCTTTGTGGTCCACTGGCACCAGATAAAGCTTACTGTGAGCAGGATTGGGGTTGTCTCAGGTGCACTGTTGAGTAATGCGGGCGTATTTTAGTTCCTACCGTGTTTGATGCTCGAGTTGGTGGTCGAATCGAAGCGAGGCTATGAGGAATGCCATAGACAGAGGATGGAGGGAGAGCAAAGCGATTTCTCTCTAGAGAATTCTTCACCTACTCTATACTTTATCTGCCAAAACAGTTTAGGGTTAAGAAAACAAAATTACTTGGGTTTGTCAGACTATTCTTCAGTTGATGGCTCTATCATCTCAAGCTGGTTAAAAGAGAAAAAACAGCATTTTGAACTTAAGGCTACTGTCAGGACTAATAGGGAATTGTCTCTATGAAATTCTCTATAAAATTAGTCAGTATAAGGCTACATTGATTAAGTTCACTATGGTGAAATTCTATATGAAATTGTGCTCTGGAATGGTGTTGTTGATTTGGAAATTGATCTAGCTGTACTAGCTGCTCTTCCTCAGCCGGTGCAACACGTTGTTATTTCTTTTGCATCGGGTTACCCTAGGCTTGATCAGCTACTGTTATTCCTCAAGGGAGGTAGTGAGCATGGCGCCAAAAGAACTTGTGTTCATATTCTTACTACTGACCATGATGTTTTGGATGGTAAGATTTATAAAGTTTTCTTTGGTGGAACAATAATTGAGCGTCCAATGACAGTAGGAGGATCTGGCTCTAGTTACTTGTGTGGATTTTTTTACCAAGCATAGACGTAAGGTATGGCGCCTCAGTTGTTTGACGAAATGCCTGAAAAAAAAAACCTTATGATGATTTTCCAACTTTTCAGCCCCATTTTCATTAATCTGGTTTCAAGAATTAGAGCTAGCTTGGAAACAGGAATTGGACTATCTTTTCCTATGATTGTTCTAAGAGTTTTAGAAAATGTGGTCCAACCTAATTTTCTGCAGAAGGTGATTGTGCTTCAGTTTCTCGAGATGCTTGGTGCTGATTCACAAATCTTGGCAGGTGTCATGGTGGAAGTGTAGGTTTATGGGAATTGTGGGACTATTTTGGTGAGAATGGTTATCTATAATATAATCTTGGAGGGTTCACTTGTTGATGTATACAGGAGATGTAGGATTATCAATGATGCGCACAAAATGTTTGATGAGATCGAGAATCTAATGGTTGTTTATTGGAATGTGGTTGTGAGGCAGTATCTTGAGGGGGATGACAGAAGAGAGACAACATTTATTTTTTTTTCATATGCTCCCAGAAGCTGCTAGGCCCATGAAGTTTACATTCTCTTATGCATTTATTGTTTGTTCAAGAATGTTGGCGCTAGAAAGAGGGCACACTAATGTTGTTCATGCTATTGAGTATCAAGTCTGCTATTTCTTTGGCTGGTTGAGGAGAATTTATTGCCCAAGCTTTCTTGAAGCATTAGCACCATATCAAAAAACAAGTTGAGTTGTTGTTATACCTTTTGCAAGGGGTGTCGCCTTATTCAGTTATTACTCTTTGGAAGGCCAAATTTAAGAAAACCATTTTTCAAGAAAAGGATCCAACCCCATCTATGGATGACAAGTAAACCAAAAACTGGTATAAGCTTGCATCTGGCAGTGAGGCTAATGGGAAGGTATAGATTGAGCAAGTTGAAGAAATAGCATTGAAGGAGATGACTTCCACACAAATACTTACCTCCTTGCTGTGAATTTTTGGGGTAAGAATCTGATAACTCAGCCCCTTCTAGTACCAATTCACTGGTCGTTTGATAGAGGGAAAGGACTAGACTATTGGATGAATGGCCTTTGTGTTACCACCTTTTGAGTTAACTTGTAATTTGAAGGATGAAGTTGAGGCTATCAAGAAACTGAAGGGGAGCGATAAGTTGGGTCTTCAATCAAGGAAAACTTACCCGCACCTTGTGGGCAGCGTGCTGTAATGGGGAGGATTTGTAACAGTCTTACATGTGAAAGGACCGGTAACAGGGCCATGGGCCATGGGCTTACTTCTTTGTTCCTTTTGCAGTAGTTTAATTCATTAAAGATGGGTTGTAATGATTAGTGGGCCTTGGGCTAGTGCGTTTTAGTTTCTTGTTGATTAGCTTAGCCCATGAAATGGGCGACCCCTATGTAAGGAGCCACAGCTACTCAGTGGAGATTATCAAACCAGTATTGAAAAGCTTTTTCTTTCTTCTCTCAGTTTCTTCTTATTTTCTTTCTATGGAGGTGCTCCCTCAAAGTGAGTAATTTCAATATATTTTGTTCCTAAGTAACTTGAGGTGTGTTACAACTGAGCTAGGTGTGGAGGAGCAGGGGGCTCCGGTGGAGGGCTGGCGACCTTGGTGAGGCAGGTGGAGGCAGCAGCTACAGGTGGCGATGATGGGCAACGATGACAATGGGAAAGCCGAGAAGCCAGATTTGTGGGGAGGAAGAGTGAGAGGGAGATCAACGTGGGGGCTGGGGTAGGAGGAAAAGGTGGCTGGGGAGAGGAGGGGTTCGATGCCGGCGAGGCTTGGTGGCATCGGTGCATGGAGGGGGAGGAGAGAGAGGGAGAAAGGGAAAATTGGGGGAAAACTTAGGGTTGTTGGGATTTAATCCCGACCCTTCATCTTAGGATCCCCAAATTGATCCAATGGTGAAAAATAAAATACTGGAAATAAAAAAACTAAATAATGGGAGGATTAAATAAAATACAATGGGACTAATTTAAAATCCAACTTAAATTCTAAAGATAATAATCTTTCATCATAAAATAAAATGATGAGTTTTATTAATATTTCTAAGAGAAATAAAAGCATCTAAATAAATAGAGTTTTTAACATAAAATAAAATGATGAATATTTAATAATACTCTTAAAGAAATGAAATCATTTAAATAAAATGATTTTCTACAACTATATTATTTTTGGGGCTTCAAAAATATGAAAATGCTTACTTGAAATATGAGTTTGGTTCAATAATATTAAAAATACTGCATTTAATATAAATTTGGACATTTAAAATATTTCGAAGACTTTAAAACACTGGGCTCCGTTTCAAAATCACCTTCTAACTTTTAAACACGAATTCGGGATTTAAAATGCATACACAAGACTTGTGACCAATCAAGAGGAAAATGAGCGGTTGGTCAAAGTTAGATTCCACCCTCAATTCACCGTTTTCCTTCTCAGACAAAGACATGTTTTTGTATAAAGCTTCCAACTCATCGGCCATCACTCTCAAGAATAACAGACAAAACTGGTACTAGGACGGGGGGGCCTCTACCGAGAGAGGAAAAAAGGCTATACTTCTAGCAAAGAAGGATATAATTATGTGTTCTGCATTGGTTTTACTTGCCGGCTCAAGGCTACCTTCTCATATCGAAGACTCAAGTTGGTGATATTATATTTGTTGACTCAAAGTCAACTTTTGCTGTCGTCTGCCACATGCTTGTGTTGCTTTGGATCAGCAATGAAGCAACTGAAGGGTAGAATTTTAATACATACATTCTCTGCAAATTCTCCTGTATTTGTCTGGACTCTGAAGCGAAAAGATCAGTATCGCAGTGATTCATGTTGTTTTATGTGCAAAATTTTCCTATTGTTCCAACACATGCCAATGAAACTTGACGGATGCATTTGCAAAATAAGGACCCCATCTAATTTCTAGCCACCCCTTGTAATTTCTTATTGTCGATGCTGTAATGTGTGTTGTATCTGTTAGATCATTGTATTTCTCCATTTGAAGTATTGTATGGGCTGGTAGAACTTTATAATTGGTTGCGGGGCCACATTACATTTGCATCTACATCTTTCTTATCGAATTGAATTACGTCAAACCATAGGTTATAGATTTACTTGTATTCCTTTGTCAAATTTGTTTGCTCAACTCGACTGCTCGCTCAAGCTAACTGTCGAGTTGAGTGAACTCTCTGCTAATGTTCGCTTGAGCGACATATCAAGCGAACTTTCTGTTGAACACAAGCTTCTTTTTTGTTTCCTATTGGAGGGTTGCATAGAATGCATTTTCACAAACACAACATCAAGGTGCTCTGAACAGTATACTAACACAAGAAGAGGTGAGATGCAAGAAAAATTACCACAAATCGTCTTGCGTTTCAATTTTCAAATAGAGGCCAAATGCATGTCAAGATTCTACTTGCTCCTACACTTTACTTTCATTCTCATCGATATTCTGTACCAAGTAGTAGGTGCTCAGATGGTTAAATCCTCATGAATGGCAAGAATGGAACCCACAATATTTCCTCCAACATATGGTTAAATACTCCTGAATGGAAAGAAAAGGACCCAAACACTCATCGCCTCACTTTTAAGCAGTAAAATAATTTGACCTCGGGCCCCATTCTATCCTCTTTAACATTCCAGTAACTGTAAAACAAGAATAGCTCTTTCTATGCTCACCTTGGCTTTGATTTCTTTTTCTCTTTTTAGTTTCCATCAAGAAACAGAGTTTTCTCTAGAATATTTTTGGTCCTATATCAACAAAGTGATGCTAGTGCAGTGGTCTATAGGGGGCTCTTGGTGAATAATTCAAGATATTGATACTTTAAAAACTAAAATTCACAAAGAAGTAGAAGAAGAAGAAGAATCGGGTTGGGTTAGGAAACCTGATTTTGTTATGTATAGGATTCAGGTTGGAATTCGGTCACAGAAATTCGGGCTCGAAATAGTTGATATTCTCCTCCTCCTCTTTCTGGCCTTGAGCTTGAAGACCCATGTCCATGCCCATGAGCTATTTTTCTCCAAACTTACTACGTCATAGGTCTCTCTGGACAGAACCCACGGCCTTGGATGTGGGTTTCTCATGCCGAAGACTAAGGTCAAATCATGGTTCTCCCATGAGTCTCCTGCGAGATTCCATGGGTCTCCTCGGCCTTGAGGGCCAAGGCCCAACCATGATTCTCCATGGCAAGACATGATCACCGTTTACCTCAGGAGTCTTGGTATATCTTTTTATAGTCTAAAAAAATTTTTAGAGATGAAACAATTTCATCTCTAATTTGTCTCAAAAAGTCTGTCTCGAAAGGTTTTTTAGGAAGAAATTTGATTTTCATCCCAAAAAAACTTTTGGGGACGAAATTGGACAGAACCAGTCATAGGCGTTCGAATGGAAATGTTTTTTGGAGATGAAAGATTTTCATCCCAAAAAAGCGTTCGAATGGAAAGCCTTTCGTTCGAACTCCTCACACCTGTTCGAAGGGTACAAAAACTTGATTTGAACAACCGAATATATTTGATCTTGTTTGAATGGACAGAATGTTTGAACTGATTAGGTCTATTCGAACAGATAAATTGATGTTCGAACAAATTAATATGATCGAAAATGATTGCCTCCTGTTCGAATATAAAACGACTGTTCAAACGGGTTTATGTTCAAACGCTATGTTTGGTTGTTCGAACGGACTGGATTTTTCTCAAGTCGTTCAAATGGTTTTGGTTTCTGTTTCGAACATAAGGTAAAAAGCTATCGCTAGTTTATAAATTGCAATTTACCATTCGAGTTGGTTATTTTCCGTTCGAACGCTACTCATGATACAGATCTGATTTTAATTCAAAATATGAAACTAATATTAAATAATGTAATTTAAACATCACATTTGTTCAAATGTTTCGGGACAAAATAATAAAAAGACAAGTAAAGAAAATAAGTTCTAGGATTGTGGTGGCATAGAGTTTTGGGACATCATTAATTGCCACTGTTCAATCATTTTTTGGGATTGAATCTCAGCTTCTTTTGCATATTTTCTTCTAATATCGTCCCAAAATCAACTGCCTCATCTAATTGGGTCAGCAACTCTTCTTGCTTGGACCTCAAATGTTCTATCTCAAGCCTTGCTTACTCTAATTCTTGAGAGTTGTTATTCGATCTGACTTGACAAGAGGATGATGATGTTGAGGATGACTTCATGCAACGTCCTAAGCTCGTCAAATATCCAGAATGTGGTCCAAGAACTTGAGAAAAGATCTGAGCATTGTTGACAGATTATTCATCAAATGGATCCACAACAGTTTCCTGAAGTGATATCATATTATCCTATAAAAAATTATTAAAGTTAGTATAAGTAATAAAAATATTATTAGAAAATTGAAATAAAAAAAAACTTAAACTTACATAGTTTGCTTCTGCTTGGGATTGCTAAAACACCATCACGATTTTTATGTGTTTTAGCATACAATTGGGTTAGATTAGGGCTATACAAGAAATCGAGAAACCGACCTAGACCGACTCAGACCGGCCGCCGGAGCTCATAACCGGCCGAAACCTGTGGAGAACCGGTCGGCGTGCGGCAGAAAATAGTGTAAATCGATATCAGCCAGTTCGGCGTCGGTTCGAACCTGGTTCAACCCGCTGAACTGGCCGATTAAAGAAATGTTATTTTTTATATATATATATATTATGTGCTCAAAACGATGCCAGTGGAACAACGTCGTTTTAAGCCCGTAGTTGTGTTTTAAACACAATTGAAACGACGTTGTTTGGCATTAAACCAAACGGCATCGTTTCATTCATAACATACAAAAAAAAAATTAAGTAGAACGACGCCGTTTGGTCTAAACCAAACAGTTTAGACTTTTACGGTTTAGATGATGTTCGTGACTAGTGAACATCAATCCAACAGTTTAGACTTTTACAGTTCTATAGATGATGTTCTAGAGTTACACTATATGTGATGGCACCATGTCTATTTATTTAAATATCAATGGTATGATGCCGGTGATCGTAGACGAGGAATAAGAGTGGATAACCACATGTGTAGTGTCAATATAAACCGAACATTGTATAAGTATGAACCTTTTGTGTTGGCGTGCCAAGCTTCACAATGTTTTTACATAAAAGATACAAGGGTGAAAGGTAATTGGTATGTTGTACAAAAGTTCATAGACAGAAATGTATATGACATTCCAGCCGGCTCTCCAGTAGAAGACCACGATGCAGAAGCAAGGGACAGTACTGAAGCATATCAGGAGGATGAGTCCTCTAATCTTTACACGACTGTCGAATGTGGTGAAGCCCTTTTGGGGGCTCCACTACACAGGAGTGACTTAGAACCAAGCCCAACTAATAACTCCACAAACATTGCTGAAATTAATCATGCTCCACCAATTGGAGACTTTATCAACGATGCTGAGCTGGAGACTGAATCAGAGGATGGAGATGAAAGTCATGATGAACCTAATAATGAGGATGTATCAACCGATGAAGATATACCATCAGACTAAACAAGTCTAAAAGGTTCTATACTGTTATCTTATCCTATTCTAGATGAGCAATTTTATTCATAAAGCGTACATGAATATATACTTTCTGACATAAATATATATATTCCTCAGGTATATTTTCGATGGTTGTCCCCAATGGCAATATTGTCTAATGATGTATTCATGTTATAATATAAACTTAAGTGTTAGTGTTGATATTCATGGTACATTGAGTTCAACCGTATGAGATTTGTAACAATTGTCAATATTGGTTGTCTTGACCGTGTATCTCATCAGGTTCCACATCAAGTGAAGTTGCTGGTGGGATAACTTGGACATGGATGGTTTTATTGCATAGTTTTTGTTAACAACTTGAAAGTAACAGTTTTAGCTGGGCTAGCATTTTCTTCCTTTCCAGCCATTCAATTTGGTGATGCTACTGCAGGAAGCAACTTCCTTTTGATAAAAATAGAACATTTGTTGAAAATTGCATAGATGTAAATTGTACAAATCCTCCACGAAGAGCATACATTTCCTAGATGAGTCCCACATGCCAATAAGCTTTGAACTTTTGAAAAGGACGTGTCAAAACATATACAAAAGTCATTTTAGGCAAGTTAACATAAAAGTTATGATTAATCTAAACAGTGAAGAAGTACCCTGGTATATGGATTAACTTAATAATTAATGTTATTCATGATTTGATGCCTTTAGGAAGAGAAATTCGAAGGCCTCTGAAACACTACTTGCTAAATGGGACATGGAAGAAGAACTTTTAGAAGCTTGAAAGTGCTTAATTATATAGATATGTATTGGAGAAAAGTGTTGGCAATATTATTTACGTCTTGCAGTTATGTCTATTAAATACTTCTAAATATGCCAATAAGTATTAATTTAATTAAATAATGAGTATTCATTTCTTTCTAGCCATTCACAATTTTGTGATGTTACTGCAGGAGACAACTTCCTTTTAATAAAAATAGAACATTTGCATAGCTGTAAATGTATTACATATTACATTTTATCATCGATGTCCATTGTGTGCATTGGTATTCACAAATCCTCCACGAAGAGCATACATTGCCAAGATGAGTCCCGCATGCCAATAAACTTTGAAGTTTTGAAAAGGATATCTCAAAATATATACAAAAGTCATTTTATATAAGTTAACATAAAAGTTGTGATTAATCTAAACAGTGAAGAAGTTGCTATATGGATTCCCTTAATAATTAATGTTATTCATGATTTGACGCCTTTAGGAAGAGAAATTCGAAGGCCTATGAAACACTACCTACTAAATTGGACATGGAAGAAGAACTTTTAAAAGCTTGAAAGTGCTTAATTATTATACAAATAAGTATTGGAAAAAAGCGTTGGCAATATTATTTACATCTTGCAGTTATGCCTATTAAATATTTCTAAATGTGACAATAAGTATTAATTTAATACTTATAATGAATATTCATTTCTTTCTTTGCAAATAAGTATTCATTTAATAGGTATTAAATATTAAATACAGATAATTATGCCAACAAGGAAGGAAATAATTAATGGATTAATCTATTCCTTCCAGCCAATTATATGATGCATATGCAAAATTGTTCCATACTTTTTCTATTCATTTAATAGGCCTTAATTTGTGATAATATTTTAATAGTTTAATGTAGGATAAAAGCAAATGTTGGGTAAGGCTATTGGGCTTGAAATGTTATAGAATGTCAACCAAAAAGCATGGGCGAGAGAGCTTGGCACCTTGGAGGGAAAGTTAGTATTAATATTGTAATTTAACCCTTGTTTTCAGCTCAGATTGAAAGGTTAGTACAAAGAAAAATGATGAAATGGTTGGCAAATTAAGAGAGACCCTTTTTACAGCTTGCATGTGTCATTTCACCTTCTTCATTGTAGACACAAAGCTGAGAAGCACCCTCGTTCCATTCCTGAGGGAGAAATGACCTCTCTTGCACTCATTTCCTCGAGATAGAACATAGTTGTTCTAGAAACTAAGCTTCTGGACCCTAAGCTAGTTGTGTGATAACAAGAAGGGCAGGAATCCAACAGTTCTACGACCAACTTCAAGGGGGTAGGTTAAATTTGCTAACCTAAGGTTTTAATTTCTTTCTTCTGATCATAGTGAGTTGGGAGTATAATATGACATCTGATATGAACTTTTCACAGTGTTTTGTGACTAGAGTTGTGAGTTTCTTGGGCAATTAATGTCAACTTTTGTTTTCTCTTTATCTCCTTTCTTTCTACTACAAAAACATATGCCTTTTTCTTTCTCTCAGATTATTACTTGTATTTTAACAAAGGGAATGCTTTAGGGTACATTGTGTTAACCTCGACTAATTGTTTAAGTAAAGCATGAAGTAATTTGTCTCCTGATGTGAGTGTATTCTTCCATATAGTGTATTTTAAAAATGAACTGTGGTTGAAGCCCATGGCTTTTCGTAGGGATATCCATGGGCTTAAGGTATTGACAAGATAACTGAAATGGATTAAAAGTTTCGTACTACTTAGTACCTTAGTATCTTGGTCATCTTTAAAGGGAAAATATTAAGAGACCATTCCCATGTATCTCTTATATTGGTAATTAAATAGTGCTTCCATGCTTATGTATCTCCATGATGTTGCCTTCTATGGATATAAGCCTTTTCATGCATATATGAACTAGTATGACATAATGATTTTCTGTCAATAGATTACTTTAAGCTGCTTATACTTGTTTCAACCATTACTATTTTTTTATTAAGTTACTATCACCAAGACAGTTAAGTTAATATCAAAGGCACTTGAGGCAATCAAAAGATGGCCCCAAGTGGATGAGGAAGAGGGAAAGGACGAGGTGTAGGTAATAAACGTGTTGGGGCTGCAACAATTACGCAACCAGAGCATCATCCAGAACTTGCCTCGTGGACCCTTAGAGATCTAGAAGTTAGCTCTGATGACTCGATGCAGCCACCAGACAGAGTACAGAATAGAAATGACGATGGTAAGTCTGAATGTACTTCATGGCTGTCACATTATTTCGATTATATGAATGCATACATAGATATATTGTCTCCTTCTCACAAAGGTTGAAGTCGAATCAGCGGAAGCTCCAACAATGCTACCCCCAAAGAAACGTGGCCGTGGACCTACAAAATGCATAGAGTTTGATAAGCTGAGGAAGCATGGTAAGATTTCTTTGAAAATCAAGGTTGGCCAAACAGCCCCATGTTGTGAGAATGCAACCATGTTTACCACAAGGGTAACATGGATATTAAAGCACCATGCAGACATGAGTCATGCTCCTTGGACTGATGTCCCCACTCCTGATAAAGATGAGCTCATTGACCGTGTGCGGGTAACAACTAAATAAGTCCTATGTAACCATTTGTTAAATTTATTTTCTAATGGTTGACATTAAACCTTAATGTCCATATCCATGTTAGGCTGACTTTGTTCTCGATTGGGATTTGGATAACCATCGAAAAACTGTTTTGAAACAACTTTGCAAGCAATTTAACGCTTTTCACCATCAACTCCACAAAAAATATTTGGCTTATTCAAGTCATAAAGAGGCGTTGGCCAATGGGTGTGTCTTGCTGGACCCCTTGGTGTGGGTTAAGTTATGTGGGAGGTGGGGAAGCCACACATTCAAGGTATTGGACACATTATTTATTGCACCAGTTTTTTTTTTTTTTTTATGTTCATTATTGACTTAAAATAATAAATGACTTCTATTTGTTCACATGGCAAAAAGTTTTAATGCAAAATACAAAGAATAGAAAGAGGCTGACAACTAATCACACAGCTGGAAGAAAATCGTTTGTGAGAATACTAGAGGAGCAGGTATATAAATTGTATCAGCCTTCATTTGATAAGTGAACTTTTATTTGTACTTTTAACACAAAATGAGCATGAACTATATATTTTAATTGACCACCTACAAGCAACCTAGTGGACTTTTACAAGGAAGTTCGTTGGTCTAAGAAGAAGGACGAGTTTGTGTCGCCCACAACAGAAGACCTTTATGTGAGCAATTTCCTTTGGGGTTGCTTTGTATTCATTTTTCTAGTCAAGTTCTTTGAATTATTTATTTCAATTTATATTTTAGTTAATTAAGTACATTGGCTTATAAGTCATGTAAAATTTGTTGGTGTAGCACAAAATGGTTGGAACGTTGTCTAATTTGGAACCCGAAGTTCGTACAACAGAGGCAGCAGCAGGGGTTTTTAGAGATTTTTTGGGACACAAGTCTGGGTATGCTAAAGGTTTAGGAGAGATAATAATGTCGGAGTCTACCCAAAAACAAGACCACGAACGTGATAAACAATATGTTGAAGTAGTAAAGGAGGCTGCATACTATAAGAATGAGGTTGTAAAATTATGGGGAGATGTGAGGGTCCTTTTGGAGAGACAACAAGAGTATGACAAGTTGATGAACATGTTAATGTCCAAGAGGCAGTCACGGGGAGATTCTCTCCCTAATGCTTAGGATATTAGGTCCTCCAAGCTCTAATAAAGCATTTTGTGTTTTTTGAGATTGATGTGCTAGCATCCTTTTGCAGGAATCAGTATTTTGCTTTTGAGGCTAGAGGTAATGGGTTCTAGTTACAGTGTAGTAACCTAGCTGGGTTGGCAATATTTTCTAATTTTTGGAGGGTCAACCAAACATCTTGAAGTGGAATTGATGGCTATATGGTTTGATGCAAGAGATGGGAGATGCATATTAATCATGTGCGTAGAACCATATTATCCACTCCATTGATTACATGTATAAATATATAAATTAAGTCATGCATATATATATCTGGGTGCAATTTCATATTGAGTAAATCATTTTCAAATAGTTTAGATTCCTGGGAAATGTAGAAAACTTGTGTATGATAAATTGCTTGCCATTTTGCTACACATACTGGGTGTTAGTATAAGACATAGGTAAATACTGAAATTTTCAGTTCTCAATATGCTTCTAAGTTTGATAACTGCCAGTTGTTGCCTCTCTTAATTATTTCAAATGTAGTGTCAATAATTAATGTTATTTTTTTCCTCTTCTTCTAGGTGTTATAAGGTGATGTTTGTTGAAAGTGGATGTGGTTATGCATGTGAGACTTGTCAGCATTGAGTTTGAGAAGAATGATTGCGGATGGCGTTTGTAAATTCCAAACTTGTGGTGAACAAATGAGAGGTAACAAACTGAGACTGTTTTTGTGTTTTCTTGCAATTCTTCATGCTATCAAAGTTGTGCATATGTTTTCTTGTTTCGTGGAATGTCCCTGCATATGTAATGTTTTTAGATGAATCGAGTTTATAATGGGCTATTGTACAATCTTTTGTGTTTGTGCTGAAGCAGTTTTTGTATTTTTAAAAATCATTGCTTATCTTCAAATAAGCCAGATGCTTCAAGTCCCTACTAACTTCCTGTGCAATATTGTGTACTTAAAAAAAATGTTGTTGTGTAAAGCCTTTTGAGTGGGTAAAATCTTTAATGCTTCACCATGTTTGGCGTAGAAGACTTGACAGTAGGCAAACATATAAGTGTAGTTTCCTTTACCAATAGTATTTGACAATTTCTGTACAGCTTCTTATAAGATAATTGTAGGGAAATGGTTTTTTATTGTATATGGTTATAATATATTTGAATGATGCTGTCCATAATTGTAGTGATCCATGTTAATTGGTTCTTCTATTTTGTTTGAGGCAACATCAAGTTATGGGTAGATGATAAGTATAACCATCCAAGAAGATTCTCTATCTATGGGCTCACATGATTGAGAAGCAATATGGTACAATGATAAAGTAGATGCAACACCAACTTCAGATCAAGCAAGCAGCCCAGCTGGAGATAGATTCCAAACATAAGGTTAATTATACTAGCATATAGGGACTTATTCCTACATAGATGGAGGAATATCATATGAGACTCAAGTAATATGTTTAGTACTTAATATGGATCTGATACTTTATTAATGTAAATATTCAAGATGTTGATCCACCACATGATATTTGACTTGAGTTCAATATATAGTTCATCAATGAAGTTGGACAACAATCATGTTCTAGTATATTTTTGTAAATGGTGTCCCTACTAGTTTCTGCCCAAATATGGCACTTATCATTTCTTCCATATGGATATTGACTATGAATATTCATCCAATAATGGTGAATATATACTTCCGAAATGTTACTTTTGTTATTATTTGAAAATAGTAAAAAACCTTTAAAGAATACATTGAGGAGATTATAATTGAGAATTTATCATTAATTAATCTGCATTAATTTATCATAAAGTCATATTGTTGGGTAACTATATAACGTCTCTCATTTTTTCCCGACATTAATTAGTACACAAAACTATTTTCAAGACCATTTGGGATGTCCCAAAAATACAGTTTCGAGTAAAAAATATTGTCCTGACAAAATAAATCTGACAAAAAAGTACTGCCCCAAAAGAACAATTTCAACCAAAAAAATGCTTAATAAATCTTATATGCAGTGAATGTTATCCACATCGAAAATTGTATCCTGTACTATTTTCAAAAGAAGACACTATTTGCAGCGACGAAATGCACTTTTTGCGGCCACATATACTCGCCAGAAAAACTTTTTCCCTCAACAGAGAGATAGTCGAAATTCAGTTATGACCTTTTGCGGCGAAATATATTGTTTTTATGATGACCAAAAATCACCACAAAAAAGTTTAGTGAACCATTCCGTTGCCCGTTAAGCCAGCCAATTTTGTTGAATTTTTTAACTTGTGGCGACATTCTGGCCGACACAATAACTTTTATTTGTGACGACTTTACAATTTCATTGCAAACAAGCAATTGTGACCATTCTTTGGCAACCAACGTGCAACAAGCAAAAATCCACACAAAAGAATTTTTGCAACGAAAATTCTCACTTTTTGTGACGATTCTTGGCGCTGAAAAAGTGGTTTTCCTTGTAGTGATTATTTCAATTTGGTTATTTTAGGAAAATAATTGTATTTTTTTCTTTTGGGTATTTTATGGAAATAATTTATATTATTTGGGTGTTTAATTTAAAACCATTGGTTTGTTGGTTTATATTTTAATGAGGACAAGTTAATGGTTTATATTTTAATTTGGGTATTTTATGGAAATAATTCATAGTACTATAAGTTGGGCATTTTATGCAAATAATTCATATTACACTTGGGTATTTAATTTGGGCATTTATTACACTTATTAATTTCACAAACTAACAAAATCACAAATCAATATCACAAATTAACAAACTAATTTCACAAACCAACAATATCACTAACAATATCATAAATCAATATCACTAACAATATCACAAATCACCATATTATTCATCCCCAAATCACAATATCATACTAACAACATTAACAGTATTACACTAATTAATTCACAAATCACACATTAATTATTTTCACAGATCACACAATATATAAATACATAAATACCCAAGTACATTACACTAATTTTTGTCACAAATACCAAATTATTCATCCCCAAATCTCACTAACATACTAAAAACACTAACAATATTACATTAACATTAACATATCAAACTTTCTTACTAAAATTCACCATAACTTTCTTACACTAATTTAGAAACCTTACCTTAAATTTGTGCAATCCAATAAATCTCCACAGATCACCAATACCTACATGTAGATAAATCTTTATGAGAAAAACCATAAATCAAATCTCCAAAACAACTATATATAATTCCAAATGCAAAAAAAAATCCACAAAAAAAAAAAAAAATCTTTACCTCACTTACAAAGCTGCTCCTCTCTCTCTCTCTGGAATACCAATACTTGCTCCTCTCTTGCTGCCCGTCGTCGCTCTCTCTGCTCCTCTCACAATGGCGCCTAAATTGAGCGCATTTTCATTTAGCCTTACCCATTCAAATGCTTAAGACAAGCATTCGAACGCAAATTCTTTTAAATGAAGCCAAACAAGGAGGGAAGTATCGATTCCATATGCCACATATCCATTCGAATGGGTATATATTCCATGGACCTTGCGTCAAGTTTCCCTCCAAACACATTCAAAGAGAATTTTCTGTTCAAACAAAGTCTAATGTTGTACACTCAATGTTCAAACACCATACTGGTCTGCTCGAACACGTACCCAACCCGTTCGAACACATTAATTGTTTCCTCCAAATATACCAATATATAATATAATATATAGTATATTATACCTACAAGTGTATAGAATTATATATACTATATAGTATATACTAAATACACTATACATAGTATACTAGTATTAATCTGGCATGGGGTAAATGAGTTCCCAGTAATTTACCGTATAAATTGATAAGCCGGGAATGAGATTCTAAAATTTATAAATTGAATAAGATAAGAAAATAAGTGCAAGGAATGTAGAACCAAGGGTCAGTACAAGAATATTCACCTGTTGTCCAACCCATTAAGCAATTAATATAAAAAAAAATTAAGCAATTAAGGAAAGGGAAAAAGGAGAAACAATCTTGGAGTATGTTGGTAATTTTGGAGAAACTAATGGTGAGAACGGATTGTAAGATGGCCTAATATTTTGTGGTAATGTCCCCAGAACTGTGTATTGTTTTGGAGTTGTAGAGGGACAAGGTGAAGGATATGGAGAAGATGGTGGCCTGGCATAAGAGGATTTAGACTTTACTTTTGATTTTGAAGATGACATGATTTTCCCTATAAAAATTCTAGGGGTAGAAAATTAGGAAAATAATTAGATTCTCCTTTAATATGTTCAATATCAAAATAAAAAACACTTAATATAGTTTGCCATATAACAAATATCTGTTTAGTAGCCACGTTTTTAACATCTTTAATCAAGACTTCCTTGGCTAATTTACAATTTATTTTAAGTAAAAACTTTTGATTTAACAAATCATCTTGAAATTTAGAAATACATAATACAATAGCTAAAATTTCTTTTTTAATAGTATTGTAATTCTTTTGAGCAAGATTCCAACAACCTAAATGGAATCGAACAATCTATTCAGATTCAGTTGATAATTTTTGCTTCATAATTCCTCCGTAACCAATATCAGAGGTATTTGTTTCAACAATTTTAAAAGCATGAGGTGATGAGAGTCCTAAGCATGGTAATTTCTTAATTTGAGATTTAATTTATTTTATAATATTTGTATGTGTTTTTGTCCATGGAGGTGAATTCTTTTTTTATCTTTTGAATAATGGTTTACATAATAGCCTTAGAGATTGATAAAAATCTGTAACATAATTAAGACTTCCCAAAAATTTTTGTAATTGTTTCTTATCTTTTATTTTATCAGGAAATTTATTAACAAATTCTATTGCTCTACTAGTTGGTGTAATAATACCTTGATAAATATCATGTCCAAGAAACCTAATTTTATTTTGAAATAATTTTATTTTTGGTGAGGAAACAACTAACCCATTTTGTTTAATAACATGAACAAAAGCATTCAACTGTTTACAATGTTGTTTAATAGATGAGGAAAATATGAATATGTCATCTATATAAAATATTGAAAAGTAAGTGAAGGGAGTAAATATTTCATTTATAATATTTTAGAATTCACTAGGAGCATTTTTTAATCTGAATGACATAACATTCTATTCATAATGTTCAAATGGGACTGTGAATGCTATTTTCTAGCAGTCTTTCTCGGCAATTTGGGTTTGCCAAAATCCAATTTTCATATCAAATTTTGAAAATATAATAAATTTATAAAGGCAAGATAATAAATCTTTCTTATTGGGAATTGGATATCTAATCCATTGTAATACTTTATGTAATTGTTTATAATTTATAACTAGCCGAGGTACTCATCTTTATAATTTTGCTTGTTTTTTAACATAAAAAGCAGCACAACTCCAATGGTGACTTGTTTTTCCTAATTAACTCTTTTGTTAATAAATCATTAATTTCTTTTTTACACAATTTTAATAATTTATTATTCATTTGAATTGGTCTAGCTTTAGTAGGAATATTTTTTTCAAAAAATTCTTTTTCATGTGGTAATTCAACTATATGTTGTTTTCTATTTCAAAAAGCATTAGGCAAGTTGGAGTATACTTCTTTTTCAATTATAATTTTAAAATTATTAATCTTTTGAATTATTAATGGGTCTTTTAATTGTTCTTCAATCCTTTTATATTTTAATTCTTGTTTTAAGAAATTTTTCTGTTTTTCTTTTCTTTTAATCATATTTTTTGTTAAAAGATTAATTTCTTTAGTTAATGAAACTTCTTTTAAAGTGTTAATTTCTTTTGAAACAGGGGAATATAAAAATTGAAATTGAACTTCATGTCCTAGTATTTTAGTAGAAATTCCTTCTTCTGTTACAGAGAAAGGATAAAGTAAGGCAAGAAATTGATTTCCCAATATTACTCTTTTGAAACAGGGGAAAATAAAAATTGAAATTGAACTTCATGTCCTAGTATTTTAGTAGAAATTCATTCTTCTGTTACAGAGAAATGATAAAGTAAGGCAAGAAATAGATTTCCCAATATTACTTTAGTGTTAATATTTTTTACTAAAATAAATGTTGTTTTAAAGCAAATTTCATTATTACAAATATGTGCATTAGATTATTTATAACTTATGTTTAATTTTGTTCCATTAGCTTGGGATAATTTTTCTTTTGTTTTTTCAAAATATTTGAAAGGTATTAATCCTTCTTGTATATAATTTAAATCTGCTCCTGTGTCTAATAAGGCAATTGCAGTAAAAGAAAATTCTTGATTAATTGAGACTGTTACTTCAGTATATCATTTTTGAAAATTTATCCTATCAAAGACATTAATGAAATTATTTGTTTCGTCTTTAATAACTATTGTTAAACAATTTCCTTGTTCTTTTTCTTGGGAAGCAATTACATTTTTGTCAATTTTTAATAATATAATTTATTGTAGTAATTGTTCATTTAAAACTTCTAGTTTAAGATTAGATGTTTTCAAATTTCTTGTTTTATTTGATTAATTTCTTATTGTAAATCTTGTAATGTAATTTTTTGTTTTTCTATCTTGAATCTTACTACTATTTCTAAAAAATTATATGGTACTGAAGAAGCTACTGAAGTAGTTTCATTAGTAAAAGTATCTTTTAGTTTTATCAAATAATCTTTTCTTTCTTGTGGATCATTAATGTTGTCAATTAATTCTAATATAATGTATTCATGTTTTGAGAGTACATTAATAGTTTTATTGCAAATACAATTATTCTTATCTAAGCAATTACAGACATGTACCTCGTCTTCTTCTGATTTGCTATCAGAAGATTGCTCTGAAAAACTTGATTCTTTTAACTGATAGATTTCTTTTTCTTCTGAAGAGCATTCTTCTTCATCACTTGAATGTATTATAAAAATATTTAATAATTTCTCTTTTAATGTTTCAAGTATTTCTAATTCATTAATCTGTTGTTTAACCTTACAATTTGATTTGTAATGCCCAATTTTTCCACATTTGTAACAGACAATTTGTTTTTTCTTTTTATTATACTTTTTTGGATTTTTTTATTAATTTATTATGTATTTGTTTATCTTTTGTCTTTTTATAAGGTCATTTATATTTTCATTTTTTGTTAGGATAATTCTTATAAATTTTTTTTCTTTTTTTGTATCTTCTTGAAGGAGCTAATAAGGAAGTACAATCAAACTGTTCACAAAAGGTACCTAATTATTTCTTAGCAAATTTCTTTTATTTATCCATTTGATCTTTTAATCTTAGATCATTGCACAAAGTTAAACCCGTTCTATTAATAGTAGTTATTATATCACCATATGTAAGACTATGAAAATTAATAGTACCATCTGGTTTTACTAATGATTCTTGTATCTTTTAGTAAAAGTAATATAGAAATCCGGCTATGAATTTTCCTTCTAGTGTGGTTGTTGACAGTCATTTCTGATCATAACGTTAGTTAGAAATACATTTTATACCAACGAAAATCAGATAATTGAGGACATCTTAAATTAATTAGTAAATCGCTAGTTCTTTCTTTAACTTGAAGGGGATCGCCAACAAAGTATTTGGTTAATACAAATATTAAAGTATTAACAACATCTTCTAATGGTTGATCATTTTCTGTTTTAATCATTTGCATATTTTCATCATGTTTATATGAAGTTAATATTTTTATTCTTTGATCATGAGAAAGATAATGATCCCACCAGCCTTGGAATTGGCCAGTAAAACCTGTAACAATAAAATCTCTCTTGTAAACCTTCCAACCTTCCTTCATGTCTTCTACTTCCAACCCTTATGAGAATTAATCTCCTTGTAAATATTATGTCTTCAATGAAATTAAACTCATTGGCATCCAGTCTTCCCCATTGAGTCTGAAATCCAACACCTGACTGATCCCAAAAAATTACTTGATGCTTTTCTTTTGCCAGACTGGCACTTTGTCCCACAAAATATTAAAAAGTCCCAGTATTTTTATGAATTTATTTGAATAGATACAGATTCAATTATTCTATCTGAGATCTCATTCTTAATCTACTTATTTCTCTTTGAAGATAGGAAATCTTTACTTTAAAATCTGTCTCAATGAACGCTTTATTTAAATCTGATGAATCCACTACTAGTATTCCTACAGAACCTGATAACATCAACCAAGAAAATTATAGTCTAATAGATATAGAAAGAAATTTACAGGATTGGACGATTTCTAATGTTCCAAAAAACTAAATATACAAATACTCTACTTTTTCTTCTAAATTATCATTTCTTACTAATTATACGATTAAAACAGTAAAAAAATAATTAGTTTAAATAATGATTATGAATCACTACAATTATTATCAAAAGAAGCTATAAAACAACATAAAGAACATAAATATTCTTTCATATATATTGGATTAGTACAAGTAGCTATAAAACCACTCACTAGAAGGGGATTAAATACATCAGTATTACTCTGTCTAAGAGATGGGAAATATTATAATTTTCATGATTCTTTACTTGGTATGGTAGAATCAAGCTTGTTCCAAGGTCCAGTTTATTTTAATTGTTATCCTAATTATTCTCTTTCATTATTTGATACTAATATCTTACATGCTTAAACATTAAATATTAAAACAAGCAGTTATCATAAGATGAAAGAATCACATCCTTTAATAGTAGTATATAGGATCCATTATAAACTAACGAAAATAACATTAGAGCCACAAGATCTCATTACTAGTCCAAAAGGACATACATTATTATGACAATCTAGTACACAAAATTCTAGTGTACAAATTCCTAAACAAATTAATTGGAACCAAATTACTCTCCCTAATGAATGACAATTAGTAAATATTGCTCCATTACTTAAAATAGAAAATAATTCTAGAGATGATTTAGAATACATAGATAAAAAAAAAGGGATGGAACAGTCCAAATTGTTTTTCAACCTTTTAGAAAGTATGTATCACACTCACATTATTCTTCTCCAACACTTTCTAGCTATCATACACCCAGATATGTTCTTACTTCAATTTTTTGGAATAAATCTCAAAATTTTGATACCAAATCCCAGAATCTAGACAATCAGATTAGGAGAGTTATTCCTGAAAATGTTATTGACACACCAATGTATACTGTCAATCATCCCAATATAGCATCCACTTCTCATAATCCCGAACAAGGAAAAGAACCTTCCTCTCTAATATATTCACAAGTAGTTGGAGCTGAGGCGAAAATATACTCCCAGAGTAAAGAAGAATTTAAAACTAATAAAGAATATCTCAAACAGGATTATATGAAAGAAGAAAATAATCATAAAAGATTATTATTTTTTCCAACTTTTACAAAAATAGAAAGAGATTATATTCAAGAAAAATATTATGAGTACTTAGAAGGAATACAAATTAATATACATTTATTTACTTGAATTGAAATCTATAAATCAAACCAATTATCAACCATAAATAGAACTACTAATCAATGGATTAAGGAAGATAATAATCAAATCGTTATGAAGAATACCCCACTTTTGAAGCCATTAAGTACAACAAAAGAAATACTCAAATATTAGCTTCACCAATAAAAAAATATAATACTACAACAGAAAGTAAAAACACAGATAATATAATCCAACAAAACAATTATACCAATTTATATCTAAAAACTGTGAGTAAATAATTAGAAAAAATTGAAACCCAACTATCTCCTATTAATTCAACTATTAAAGAAGCAAAAGAAACCTCTTTATTTGTTCCCCTTGAAATCTCATCTCATCTAAAAACTATTTTTTTAAAAAACAAAACTGATTTATTAGAACAAATCTGTAATAAATTAGAAAAATTAAATATTACTAATATAGCATCTACTTCAAAACTACATCATATTAATGTATTAGGTAAAACAGACTCGCCTATATTATCTGATTCTAAAATTAGTAATATTGAAAACCAATTTAAAAATTTAGAAATAAATAAGATTAGAGGAGATCATGTTAATAGTTTTTAGCTAGGGATTCTAAACATCATATTTTTATTACTCGTAATTGGTATCCAAGGCCTACTCTACCGAAGATGCAATTTGAGGAAAGAGAACATATAGTAAGATCTGCTTTTGCAACAGATGTATTATATGAATGAAATAAAGATGGATTATCTGAATATGAAATATTAAATCATTTCCAAAAAATGATTATGGTTGCTAATGTTTATAAAAGTAACAGAAAAACTGATCATCGAGTAGCGCATATTATTGTTACAGGTTTGGTCAGTTATACCGCCTATTTTACTTGCACTCATGCATATGGCTGGTTATACTACCTTTTCTTTCCATTGTTAAGCTATTACTATAAATTACCTTATATATTCTATATTTAATATATATATATATATCCTGGTTTACGTCTTTGGTATTAGAGATATTGGCTATTATATTGATATTTATTGTTATTTAATTGTTGTTTTATGAGATCTATTGTTTTTATGAAATATTATTTTGCTCATAGTGCTGGTTATTGAGACTTATATGATTTATGATGTATAGATTATAATACAAGACTTGAATTAAAAGTAAAGATGGATAATATAAAAGATCTTAAGAGAAAACAACAATTAATGAGACAAGATTATACATCAATGATGACTAACTATCATGTATATCAAAGAAGACAAGCGTTAATAGAGGAATGGAAAAATTATTGCAAATTCTTAAGAAACGAAATTAAAAGTATAGGATATCATTTAAGTATCCTTACTTTATAAAAATATATATATATATATATATTACGATTAGAAAAAAAAATACTAGTATTACATTAGTATTATAGTAATATTTTATTAGTATTATAATACTACTATTATAGTATTACGTATAATACTAGTAAGTATCTAGACTACCAGTATTATATTAGTATAATAATACGAGTATTATACCAGTTGTAGACTAGTATAATATCTAAGTATACAAATACTTGATTTACTATAGTATAATACTACTATTATAATAATACTAGTGTGATATCCCGTATTTTAGTGTATTTTAATTAAATGATTATTTTAATTAATTTAAATATTGGTTCTCTTGTTTTAAAATTTATTGGGTTTCTCGTTGGTTTATTTCATGATTATTAAGTTGTGAAATCTATTTTGGTGTGCTTTCTTAATATTAAATATTGTTTTGCATTTAGATTGTTCTTTAATTTAAATTCCTTGTTTGTGGGTTTTAAAATTATTGTGTTGTTGGATTTAATTATTTTATTTTACTTAGTCTTTGTGTTTAAATTATTTTATTTAAATTTATTGTTTTGAAATAATTTTCGTTAGATCATTTGTGTGACCCAGGATGTGAGGATTGAACCTCATTTCTTTACTCCACTTTTTCTTTTCCTCTTTTTCTTTTCTTCCTATTTTCTTTTTCCCCCATTTCTTTTCTCTCCTCTCTCCCGCACTCGCACAACCCTCCCTCCCCTCTGTGCGTCGTCCTTTAGCCTCCATCGCTGAGCGCTGCCGTGGTCGGCACCGCCCCTCCCTTTCTCTTCCTCTTCGGCCGGCAACCTCCCCCTCCGGTTTTCTGTTCCTCCCTCGCCGCCGTGAGCCCCCATGCACGACATCAAGCCGCGGAGTCCATTGAGCTCGCACACCGCCTTCTCGCCACCTCCGGCCACCATTTATTCACCACATCTTCCTTGACCTATTAGCAACCTAATGCACCCATCCTCAGCCCCGACCTGCCACTGGTGGCTCCACCATCCACATTTCCGTTTTGAACATTTTGGCCTTCAACCACCCTCTATGCCGCTACCCACGGCCAAACACCACCACCATTAGCTTCATCGACATCCCTAAGCCCTTCCTTATCAATTTTGGGTCTTGGTTTGCCCCTATTCAAAAGTGGATTTTTGAGACCCACGGCCACAGTGCATTTTACACTGTTCTGTAGCAGTGTTGCCACTTCTTGCAGCTCCGTGATCCTTCGAAAATTATTATAAATCGGTGTAAGTATTTTCCCAAATAACTTTTGAGATTTAAATGTATTTTTGCTCAAACAAATAATTACTGTGATTTGGTTGGTTGTGCCGGACTGAGTCCGAGGAGTAAGGGGGTCGATTGGATTGGAGGATGGAGTTGTGTGATTGGACTATGTTGGGTTTTGTTGGTTGTTGAATATTTGTGTTATGTCATATACAATGCATTTGCACGCATGTTCATGTTTGTAAATAAAAATTGAGTTTTCGTATAATTGCATTCATACTCGTGTGTATATTTGAAAATTAGATTTTCACGTGAGAAATGATTTTGAGTATGTTATAAATGATTGGATTGATTGGTTTGAGAAAAAGGAAAAGAGACTGTAGGGATGGTAGTAAGCAGGGATGGTGGTAGAGTCCCTCTGGTGATTCCGTCCTACGGTGCACATGGTAGGGATGGTGGTAGAGTCTCGCCTGTGATTCCCGCCTACGATGCATGCGGTAGAGATGGTGGTAAGCAGGGATGGTGGTATAGTTCCGCCTGTGATTCCTGCCTACAGTGCTCTGATTGGAACTCATTGTGTGTAAAGGAACTGTATGGATGGTGGTAAGCAGGGATGGTGGTAAGTAGGGATGGTGGTAGAATCCCACCTGTGAATCCCGCCTATGGTGGACGCGGTAGGGATGGTGGTAAGTGGGGATGGTGGTAGAGTCCCGCCTGTGATTCTCACCTACGGTGCACGCTGTAGGGATGGTGGTAAGCAGGGATGGTGGTATAGTCCTGCTTGCGATTCCTGCCTGCGATTCCTACCTACAGTGTCCAATAAATGGTTTGATTTTGTGTGAATCATTTTTGAAAAAATGATGGATTATATTTTTGGGCCAAAATAGGATTTTGGCGTGTGTTGGAAAATAATCATTTTCAGGAAAATGCTATTTTGGGTCTGATGCATATTTCATCATATGCATGCATGTTAGTTGTATTAATGCACTTTTATCTCGTGGGTTGTTTGGATCATTACTTGCCTGTGGTACCGTTTTATGATACCGTTGATTTTGATGCAGATGAGGGATCGACTCCACTGGAGGAGTGACATGTGGTCATTTGGGGTTTATGGAATTTGTTTCCCACTCTCATATGTATATGATTTGTATTATATTTTAATGGATAACTGTATAACTTTTTAACGGCTATTCGTTTTGGATATTTGTATTAAACAATTCTGGTACTTAGTTGATTACTTTTAATTTATCCGCTGCGACTTTTGTGGTGCTCTTGTTGCTTGTTGCACACACTTGAGCACTTATCGTTGGGATGTGTGACTCGCGTTATCATTATTCCGACGTCATGATTCTCGCGTTTCCGTACAAGGGAGTCGGGGCATCACAACTAATTACAAATAGTCCATTCGAACAGACCATGATCATGGATACTCATGAGAAGTTTCACAAATTTACACATTCGAACATAACACAACCGTTCAAACAACCAATTACACCGTTCGAACAACAGCTTGGCTGTTTGAACAAAAATAATTCAAACCATGAGTTCACTCGACACCCGCTCAACAGTCAGCTCGAGTAAGAGGTCAACCTGTGAATTCGCTCGACACTCAGCTCGAGTAAATGTTCTGAAATTTTTAATTTTATTTACAGTTCGAACACTTTGAGAAGTGTTCGAACTGCGTTCCATCGAATTCGAACATATATTTTCCATTCAAACATAATAAATGAAGATCATAATGCGTTCGAATGCCACTGGATGATACAAGTACCCAGTTCGAATAATGAAAGGCCACACAAATTACTTCAAATACCCAGTTCCAATCCTCCAAAACATGCCGTCTCTACCACCAAATCTACCACCAACTTCGCCGTATTCAGCCCACTTTTTATCTTCTAAAAAGTATGTCCCTATTCTCTGTTCGAATGGTTTGTTTTTTGAAAGAATTGGATGGTTTGAAAGAATCAATCCCATTTTGGTGTTTTTCAGCTGCCACATGGTTTTGGTCATAGAAATGTTGGAGTGAAATGTAGGCTTCACTCCTTAATAATTTGGACCGATTAAAATCACGTTTGGCGTTGAGTTGACTCAGCCATGGTTATTTGGCAAGTTTGCCTTTGAATGGCTTCAAGTCTGTTCGAACGCTTATTTTCCAAACAACACTTTTAGCATTCATATGTGGTAAACAGCATTCGAACGCTTATAGTTTAGATTACGATCCATTCGAATAGATAAGATCTCTATTCGAATGTGTAGTTTATGTTCAAATGTAGAATTTTACCGCTTGAATGGGACATTGTTCCGTTCGAACCCTTTTAGGTTTAGTTCGAACTGTAATGGTTAGCATTCAGATTAGCATTATGGTTCGTTTGAACAGAATAGTTGTTGTTCGAACGGGTCGTTTCTATTCAATTCAAACAGATTTCTTTAATATAATATAATTACATATTTATTTATATTTTTTTTATATTTGTTGTGGTTTTATGATCAACATTGAACTAATGGCAACGACGGGAGGAAAACGTGGGAAAGAGGCCAACCAAGCTAGCAATGAAGCTAGTGAGACAAGGAGGCTGATACTGGTAGAGTGGGAGATCCATTATAGATGACTTTCGCGACTTTGTGTGGGATGGACGGGGCCTCTTTTCTATTATCAGCGATAGAGGATGGGCCCCGATCTGCCAGTAGATGAGTGTGGCCTATCCAGACATGATTCGTGAGTTTTACCTAGCCATGGGTCAGATGGAGGTTATTGAGGAGTCATTCACATTTACCATTCAGGGAGTGAGTATTACTATCTCATTAAACATTATTGCTGATTTTCTTGTGATCCCCCATGAGATTGGTGCATACCCTGCACAACAACTGATTGCAAGGACAGATGGTGGGGATGCCACAGATGATGAGGTTCGTTAGTTGATGCATGACGATTCAGCTCCTCCATATGATGGCAGCAAGGTCATTAGACATGTAGACTATATAGCATTTTTTAGAATGCTAGATTTAATTATTTCCCATAATGTCGATCTGAGGAAACACAAGATAGATTTCGGCATCGAGCGAGCTCGATTTATGTTACAGATAGCACGAGGAGATCCGATTGATCTGCCATTATATTTCTTCCTCCGTATTCGATCTAAGTCATACTATTCGAGTGGAGGTAGTCTACCATTTGCACAGATGATCCCTAACCTCCTAGTCCAATTGGGGGTTAATGTCCAAATGATAGAGCAAAGGCAGCCACAAATCGGGCCCCTTAACAAGATCACATTCAGCAGGAGTGAGGGCCACTTGCGGAAGACTCGAGCTAATGTTCCAGCGGCAGAAGATAGTGGCAGGGTGAGTGATCCAGCTTCTACTACTGCCGGTGTTGAGAGATAGGCTGCTAGGGCTACTTTGGATCGCCGACTTCTGATCTAGGAGATGCAGAGGATCGATGAGCTCGTGACGAAGAAACAATAGGAGATGGAGGGATCCCTATCTGTCATACAGGAGGATTTTGATCACCTTACCCAGTAGATACTTTTATTTTTTATTTCACATTTTTATGTTGTATCAAATATTATATTTTTAGAATTTAATTAGTGTATCGTTTTTATTTTTGGTATTTGCTAGCTTGTTTATTGTCAAAAATAATTTTTCTTATTTTACGTACCGTTCATTATAATAATAAAAAATGACTCTCTTTATAAAGTGATGTTTTTTTAATTAAAAATCTAATTTAACATAAAAAAATCATTAAAATATTTTTAAATTAATCACATAAATTTTTTGTGAATATGAAATATTTTAATTCACCATAAATAATATGGCTATATTATTTATATTTTGAAAATGATAACTAATAAATTTTATATTTTTGTGAATATAGCTATATTTTTTATATTTTGAAAATGACAACTAATAAATTTAAATAATATTTATTTTGAAGGTATTTTGATGCATTTTAATAAATTATTATAATTAAATGCCACCGTTCAAACGCTTATTTAAGCATTCAAGCGAAATATGTTCCTGTTCGAACGTAACACATCCATTCGAACAATGTTGCAACAATTTCCCGCTAGCTTTATTTATAATTTATCGCCGAACAACTAGTTCGATTGAATAAATGTGGTGTTCGAAATAGTTCAAACATAAAATGTACGTTCAAACAATGTTGCAACCATCCCCACCAAATTTTCCAACCAAAAAACTTCCATTCAAACAAAACATTTCAGTTCGAATGGTTTTGAACTTCCCCAGCAAAATTGTATGTACTTTCTTGCCAAAATTACTATTCAAATTGATACTAAACCATTCACATAGTCCTTAAATCACTGTTCAAACATATTGTAATATGTTTGAACGGTTTTCTTTATTTGAGACGAAATATTTCGTCACAGAAGGTCTAGTTCGAACAGATAAGAGCATAAAAAATTACATCCATGTTTTGAGATGAAATTTAAATTTCATCCCAAATAAGTACTTTTAGGGACAAATTAAATTAGGGACGAAATTTAATTTGACCCTAAAAGATTTCATCTCTAAAGATCAAATCTCTTGTAGTGATAGTTCATCGTGACAAAAACAAATCTCCGCGGTCTCTTTATGAGAAAGATATGGTAGATCAGTTTATGCAAATTTTAAAAGCTAGAAAGATTTGGAGTGAATTCGTACGAATTCCTTAACTTAATTGTATAGTTCTTGAAATTGGGCATGTTAGTAAATATTAGACAAGTTATTTTATAAGTTCGGAACACTTTTGTATTCTTTCTTCTATAATGTTTTGTCTTATCTTTTCTATATATTATAATTAAAAATCGAAGAACAGTCGACGTACAATTAAATTATAGACATCCTTAAAAATTAATAAATTAGTAATTCTAGGGAATGAGCTACCACTCTCATTAGCTCTATGTAATGGGACAGTAGTGTGTATATATATTGATTTTGAAGGACTTTCATCTCTCAGTAGGAGCATTAATTAGTTTCCTGCCGAGTACATTCCAGAGTTGTTCATGATGTAAAGCTTGTACTTAATAAAAACACTGGAAGGCCAAATAATATATCTTAAAATATATATTTATTCATTTCCATACACATCATCCTTGACACTTTGGACGCATAGATATATCGATGCCTCTAAAATATATAATATATTTATATAAAAGAAATGCTTCCTCCACAAAATTAGAATTTTAATGTACGGAAGCATATGGATACAAGGCTGCTTTGCTAGCACTTCCTATGGCTCATACCACAAATGCCAGCCATAGGAGGCTGGGCTATCGGCCCGGGATCACCACCTGCAATTAAGCAAAAGATAATGATTAATTATTAAATAATGAGCCAACAGAAGTACTTTTAAAGAACGTTTGGACATAGAGATGAGACATAAATTCAAATATCACATCCCACAAAAAATACTCTTTAATTTTAAATCTTAAAATTTTTTATCTACTCATTACCTAATCATTATCCAAACACATAAAGCAATACAAAAATTATATTCAAACAATTTTTTAACTTTATAATATTTTTATCTAACTTTTTCTCTCTCATTTTTTAAACTCAATAAAATATCTTAATTCAAATTTACATTTCACTACTATTTTCAGAATCCCAAAATAATTAAACATGCATGTGAGAAGAGAGAGAGAGAATTAAATTACGACGCTCATGACGTGTGGCAACAATAGGGTTAGCTAGGATGATCAGAAACGCAATGAAGCAAAATACAATGGCAATAGGAAGTTTGAGAGCCATCTTGAGTTTAATGTTAATGGGATGCAGAGGAATCCACAGCAGCCTCCTCCTTTATATAACTTTTCACCTATGACCAGAGGTACCTAAGTTTTCAAAGTTGACGTAGTCAAGGCTTGCAAAACAAGTTAAGACATTTAAAAGAAATGAAAAAAAAAAAAGAATGTTTGAACAACTGAAAGCTCCCTCCAAATTATACAAGAAGTGATTGTATTCAAATTCTAAGGCCACGTTTATTTTTAGAAATTATCTCAATCTGTCTCATCTCATTTCATTTCTTCTAAATATAATTACAACTTCTAAACAAAATACAATTTTTTCAAATTTTAAAATAAAAATAATTTTCTAAATACAATATTTTAATTTTATAATATTTTTATTAAATTTTCATTTCAACTCATCTTATCTCAATTCATTATCTAAAGTCTAAATATGACCTAAATCTCATTCTAGTTATATGGCTGTCTCTCTTGATTAGGGAAACTTCCTCTAATCCATAAATGTCTCTATCTCTACCAAAAAAAGGAACAAAGACTTTGACAAATTAAAAGCGTAGAAAAAATGCACTAATCCATAAATGAGTAAAACGAAAGGGATGAAGATCACTGCTCAACTAATGTATGGTGGGATTCTGTTCCTAGTTGTGTTCAACAAGTCCTATGGACTGATTTACACTTGTAATCCTGTTTGGCAGTTAATGAGAAGTGTTTTTCTATCAAAAACTAACAAAAAGAATAGTTTAACGATAGATGTGACTGCAAATTAATGAAGCGATAGAGAATCTATTCAACAATGAATAACAGAGAAATTGTTGTGAGAAAGTTGAATGTACTAGGAAGGCTGGATCGGGACCTAAAATAAGAGAATTATAAATATATGAAATGAGTCTTATAATATTTATTGATTCCCATTTAAATTTTTTGAATAGTATTAAATTTTCAATAAATATTGTATAAGGGGTTGGTTGCTTGGGAACTTACATGAGAGTTTCTCTTCTCATAATTTCTCAGCAATCTTAATCTTCCCAGGGGACGTACAGATTTTCATTTTCCCATAGATGTGATTGCAAATTAATGAAGCGATAGAGAATCTAGTAGTCGAGAACTTTCAACAATGAATTGCTGAGAAATTGTTGCGAGAAAGTTGAATGTAGTACTGGGAAGGTTGGGATCAATATCGCAAGCCTAAAATTATTATCTAAACTTGATCGGACCTAAAATAAGAAAAAGATAAATATATGAAATGAGTCTTATAATATTTATTGATTCCATTTAAACTTTTTGGATAGTATTAAATTCTTATCGTATCTCATTCATCTTATTTAATTGTTATAATTTTTCCAAACTTTTAAACAAAACACAATAAAAAATTTAACTTTTTCAAATCCCAAAACAAAAATAGTAATAAAAAATTAAATTCTAACAATATTTTAATTTTATAATATTTTTATTCAACTTTCATCTCAACTTACTATCCAAACTAGGTAACTTTTTCTTTCATTTCACGAGGATTTTAACAGATTCTATTTTCTACCCTGTATATGCATTGAGAAAGAAAATTAAGGAAAAAGGAAACGAACGAAGACTTTTACAAATTAAAAGTGCAAGAAAAAAATAAAATAATCGACCTCGTAGAGAACATATTTTTCTTTTTCCGATCTGGCCCCGGTTATAAATACTGACTGAGAGATGGGATGAGATGAATTGAAATGGTTTGTGAATATTAGTGAGATTTGTAAGTTAAAATTTGTGAATAGTAGTGAATAATAGTGAGATGAGTTGAGATGATATCTCAATCCAAACTGGCTCTAAAATGATAGGGACGAAGATTGCCTCTTTCAACACGTGAACCCCAACTATCTCCTTACACAAGATAAAGAATGAGTTCGACGAAAGTTCGTGAAAGCTATCCCAATCTTCCCAGGGTACACATTTTCATTTTCCCAGCCCTAAATGTGACTGGAAATGAAGCGATATTAATGAATCTAGCTAGTAGACACGAATTTTCAACCATGAATCTTCCTCTTAACTTCAAATTTCGTTAGGGGACAAAATTTGAGAAAGAAAGTTAAGGTATGAGGAAAAGAACGAAAACTATGATGGACTTTCTCGTGCTGGAGTCTCTCAGACCATTATGAACCGCAAATGTCTATATCTCTAACGAATTAAAAGGAACGAAGGCTCCTACAAATTAAAAGTGCAGAAAAAAATACATTAATAATCCTTGTAGACAACGTGTTTTTCTTTTTCCAACCTGGGGCCCGGTTCTTATATAGGGACGAAGACTGCATGCATGCCTCCTTCAACAAATGAACCCCAACTATCTCTTTACACAAGATATATAAAAAATAAGTTCGACGAAAGTTCGTAAAAGCTATCCCAATCTTCCTAGCCCTAAATGTGACGGGAAATGAAGCAATACTATTAATAATGAATCTAGTAGGCAAGAATTTTCAACCATGAATTGCTGAGAAATTGTTGCAAGAATAGATGTTTTCTATTCCCATCTTTAAGAGGTGTGAGTAAAGAACATGAGAAGGTAGAGACTTAGTGAAAATATCTGCAAGCTATGAAGTTGTGTGAACATGAGCAGTCTTGATGCTTCCTTCTTCAATTTTGTCTCGAATAAGATGATAATCCACTTCAATATGTTTTGTCCTCTCATGAAAAACTGGATTGGCTGTTATATATAAAGCAGCTTGGTTGTTATATGTGTTTAATCATGGGTCTCCCTTGAGTTTCCCTCAAGATTTCGTGGGTCTTTAGCCATGGGTCTCCTCGGCTTTGAGGGCCAAGGCCCAACCATGATTCTCCATGCCAAGACATGATCACCATTTGCCTTGTGGGTCTTGGTATATTTTTATAGTCAGATATTGACCGACTTTGCAAAGTCTAATACAAGGCCTTTGCAAAAAATTCGTTTTGACATTGAAATTTGAGTTCTTCTAACCTGTTGTGTCTTGATCTCTCTAAGAGCTTTCAATTCATATAAAGTAGATTAACCATGATGTCGTGCACTTAAATAATCATGGCTGCATTGGCTTGTGTGTAGAACAACAGGGATTGGTATAGAAGCAAACATAACAATAAGTAAATGTTATATTTTCTTTAAAATTCATTAATATCATGACTAATATACATGAAGTGAAAAGAATGCACTCATGACCTAGTAGGTTTGAAATCTTAAACATTTATGTAGAACATAAGAACTCCATATTTTTACAGCACAGTAATGGTTATTGAATTCTCTTTTTCATCAATATTCGCTGCGTGCAAATAGTTCGTTATCACCAACAAAAATCTCCGCGAATTCTTTATGAGAAAGATATGGAGCCTGTATAGTTCTTGAAATAGGAGCTTTCTTTATATGAGGAGTCATATATACCATTTAAGTTTAAACTAGTTTGAATGGGCATGTTAGTAAATATTCGACAAGTTATTATAAGTTCGAAACACTTTTGTATTCTTTCTTCTATAATGTTTTGTCTTATCCTTTCTATATAATTTTAAGGAATGAGCTACCACTATCGTTAGCTCTATGTAATGGGACACTAGTGTGTATATATTGATTTTGAAGGACTTTCATCTCACAGTAGGAGCATTAATTAGTTTCCTGCCGAGTAATTGTTATGTTTTCTTAATATTTATTTATTGTTGTACATTTAAATTGTTTTTCTTTTTAAATTAATTGATTGTGAGATTTAATTATTTCATTTTTATTGTATCATTACGTTTAATTTATTTTAATGGATTTGTTGTTTTAAAATCATTTTCGTTGGATCATTTTCTGTGATCTAAGATGTGAGGATTGGACCTCATTTCTTTCCCTTCATTTTTCATTTTTCTTTTCTTTCCTCTTTCTTTTTTTTTTCTTTTTCTTTCCCCCAGCTCTCCCCCGCGCGATAGCCCTTCCCCTTCCCTTTCCCGTGTGTCCGCGTCTTCCTCACCCAACCCACCGCCGTGTGCGACACCGCCCCTCCTGTTCGCTCCCCCACCGACCGGCGACCACTCCCCGTCAATCCCAGCCCCTATCTCATCGGCGTTCTCCTCCACGCACGGCTTGAAGCCGCGGTGTTCCTTGAGCTCGCGCGCCGCCGTCGCGCCACCTCCGGCCACCATTTCTTCACCACTTCATTCTCGACCTCCTATCAACCCAATGGACCCAACCCCAGCTCTGATCCATCACCGGTGAAGCCTATCTATCTCCATTTCCGATTTGGACATCTTTGGCCTAAAACCACCATTTGCGCCGCCACCACCACCATTGGCTTCACCGACCTCTCTAAGCCCTACCCTATCAATTTCGGGTCTTAGTTTGTCCCCATTCAAAAGTGAGTATTTGAGACCCACGGCCACAGTGTATTTTACATTGTTTCGTTGCTGAGCCACCACCTTTTGCACCACCGTGATCCTTCGAAAATTATTATATTGCACTGTAAGTATTTTTCCAAAGAACTGTCGTGATTTAAATATATTTTTGCACTAACTCATATTATTATGATCTGGTTGGACATACCGGACTGAGTCCGAGGAGTTCGGGGGTCGGATGGATTGTGGACGGAGTTGTGTATTTGGTTTGTATTGTGAAATATTGGTTGTTGGTATGGTGTTGTTCATGTACATGGCATATTGCACGCATGATCATATTTGTAAAGGAAACTGGGTTTTTGTGTACAGGAATTTATGTTCACGTGTTTCATGAAAACTAGGTTTTATGTGTTAAAGGATTTTGGGTGCGTGTGTATCATAACCCCAAGTCGAGATGGGGCATTATCTCTGTGGAGCTCCTCTGGTCACTCGGGAGCAGAATATACTGAGTGACGTCCCCTGGATTGTTGCTGGGTGACGATGGGATCGGACGAGATGGTCTTGTGCCGACTCCGTGGCCCCTCTGCTGGCGGGGGCTAAAGGATGCTTGGCCACGTACGCACTGAGCGCGAAACTAGGTATTGCTCATTGCGTAGTGGGTGCTTGGCCACGAACGCGCTGGGCGCAGAACTGAGCATCGCTACGAAACCAGGACGTGCGGATGATCCCTAAGGGAGATCATGGTGCATTGGTTAATGGATTAATGGACTGTTTTTTGGGAAAATAGCGTGTGTTGATTAAAAGGATTTTATGTTATTCATTTTCTGGGAAAATGAGGTGTTATTGATTTGGGTCATTTTCTGGGAAAATGATAGAGTATTATTTTTGGGCCAAATGGAATTTTGGCGTGTGTTGAAAAATATCTATTTTCGGGAAAAATAGTATTTTTGGATCTAATGCATATTTCATTATATGCATGCATGTTGGTCGCATTAATGTATTTTTATCTCGTAGTTGTTTGGTCTATACTTACCTGTGGTACAATTTTGTGGTAACGCAGATTTCGATGCAGATGAGGCTGAGGGTGAGCCTGAGGATTCGGCTCCGCCCGAGGAGTGATCTGGGATCACTCGTTTTGGTTTGAGACTTGTAAAATATTCATTTTGGATGACTGTATAATTTTTAAACCTTTTTACTGATTGTTTAAATTGTATTAACCATTCTGGTACTTAGTTGACTTAATTATCCTCTGCATTGTTTATTGTATACTGTTGCATGTACACACACTTGACATTATCGTTGGGATGTGTGACCCAGTTGTCACCACCCTGGCGTCTCGATTCTCGTGTCTCCTTACATGGGGGTCGAGGGCGCCACAGGTGGTATCAGAGCAGTTCGACTCTAGGTAAAACCACATGTCCCATCGATGGAGTACCAGAAAGTTTTAAAGTTGTGATTTGAAATTATTTGGTTTGAAGTATGTTATTTTAATGGTTTTAATTTATTTATGTTTTTATATTTTGTTGGTTTTATTTATTTTATTGTATACTACTTGTTTGTTTATTTTATATTATTTGTTTTATTTTATGGCAGGTTATTTTATTTTATTTATTTATTTTTTAATTATTTTATTGTGCACTACTTCATTTGTTCTATTCATTTTATCTTATGATATTTTATTGTTGGTTTTATTCATTTTGTTGTATATTATTTATTTATGAAATTTTATTTTATTTTGTTTTGTTCAGAGTTGAAAAGCTGGTTAAGAGTTGTGCTATGGCAGGAAGATGGTACGATTGTGAATGTCATGTTAGACTTGAACACTTAGTGTAGTAGGCCTGAACTCTTGGCAACTGGTTTGTTTTAATATCGAGGCTTGAAGGGAACGACATGATCTGGGTGAACTCTTTGGAGTAGGAACTCAAGTCGCAATTGAGGAGGGAAATAGTTTTAAATCGCTTAGGTTAATTGAGGTCCTAGCTTCCGTAGAAATTATGTAGTGAGTTTATGGAGTAGGAGGTTGTAAGTTCAACGAATTCCAAGGTTAGATTTTTGAGAAGGTCACCTAAGGTTTGGGGCCTCATAGTTTTTAGGAAATAAGTTTATTGGATTTAGGGTGATAGGTTCAACAAGCATTTGAAGGATTACTTAGATTAGAAGTTTTCGATTTTGCCGACTTTGATAAGCAGTTTGATAACATTCAGGGTTTTAGAATTTACAAGTTTTATAAGGTGAATGTTTTAGATTTAAGGTCATGGATCTTCAAGATTTTGGGAAATGATTTTTTATCTGGTTTAAGGTTTTAAAATTGCAGAGTTGAAGGGTTAAATTATAATAGGATTCCAGTTCTTAGTTTTGTAGACTTGGTACGCTAGCTTGGTCTATTCTATCAATTGATTAGTTGGTAATCATTAAATTGTGATTGATCAGAGTTGAGTTACTGATATGAGAATTTTTAGGAGAGAACTTCTTTGGAAATTGAAGGTAATGATCTAGTTTGGGTATTTTCCGAGGATTGAAAATGTTGATCTAGTTCAGATAATGATTGGTTTTAGCTCGAGGTTAGTGATAGGTTGAGGATTAATCCATATCAATTTTAAGGAATAATAGATGGTGCGGACATAGGAAACGATTCTTGTTGATTTCGAGGATATAGGCCCAGATGATGGAAATGGTAGTGACAGATCACTTGCACGTTTGGAGGATTATTAGTTCTGGCTAAGTGTGCATGAGATCGATGCGTAGTAGTGGTGAGTGTGTATGCATTTCGGAGAGTACAGGGGTCCTTGTCTCATTTTTGGCTTGGAAGAAGTGTCTTGGGTAGGTGTTGAAGATGAATAAATACAATAGTATTAAATTCAAGAGATTTTGGTTTAGAGTTTTTAGTGAGTCAATCTGAGTGTGTAGTCGAAACGGATTACTCAATGGAATTATAGTTGACAATAATTATTGTGATTATCTATAGGAATTAATTGTGACTTGAGGTTACCTAGGAATTTAAATTTTGAGGTTATACTTTTTTGGAGATTGAGAATCCAGTTGGTTGAATTAAGGACATTGTTAGTTAACTTGAAGAGAGATTGATAGGTCGTCATGTTTGGTGTATGATAAGATCTTGGACGTTGAAGCTTAGGCATTAGCGATGAATAATATGATCAAGTATGTGAGTCAATCAAGCATTAGGATCCTTGGGTGATTTGCATTGGCTTTTGGTGGATTGATGATTTGAGCAATATGGCTGACCTTGAGGTTTAATAGTGATGTGTTATTGAAGGAACTAGTCGTACTAATACTAGCTTATAGGAGTAGAAGTAGGCGGGCGAGTTATCAAATAGGTTTTGATAATGTTTTGGTGAAGTCAATGATAGTTCGTAATGACTTTAGTCACCGCTAGAGTAGATGTTATTCTGAATGTCGGTGATGAGCTTTTGGGTTTAGATTATTGGATAGAAGTTTATAGGTGCTCTTTTTGGTTGGTCGGGTTGGAATCGAATCTTTTTAAGGTATGTTCCTTATCGTAGATGAGACGGATATATTTTGGGTTGAGGTTGCTTATTTTCAATTTGGGATGCTGAGGTTGGTTTTCTGTCTATGATCATAGATGTATTTTGCGGAATATTGATTTTGATGAAGGCAGCATGAGTTAATTGAGGAATATGAGTGATAACTCCTGGTTTTGGGAAAAATAGTATTTTCTACCAAAAGGTGGTAAGAGTTTTCTAGTTAGTAGGTATGGAGCCACCTTGTACTCGATGGTGCTAGTTTTTATGAGGACATAAATTTTATGCATGTGGCGAATTATCAGAGTGTGCAGTAAAATCGTGATATTTGTGGTTGTAGTTAGGAGTTCGGATTTTGTGCTGATCTTGAGGAATTAGTGGTGACTTGAATTTTTAGATGATGCTTGTAGTTGGAGATTAATCTTTTGGTTGTGCAATTTGTTATTGATGGTTAACCTTGGAAGTGGCGATTAGGTTATCAAAGGTAGAATTCAATGGAGGTTTAGAAGTTGTAGCATAGGAGCTGATTGAGGTTAGCATGGATTATTGTATGGAGCTATTGATCATTGGAATTTTCTGGATATTGTATTAAGGTTCTTGTGGAAAATAAGATTTTGGTTAGCATAGTCATCTAGGAATACTAGTCGTGATGTGCCGCTGGAGGACTAATACGAGAATGTTGGATACCGCCATATTTTTTTTTGAAAAATGTGCCACGTGTCGTCAAGTTAAGGCTGAGCTTTAAGGACCTGCTAGTAGACTTCAACCTCTCCCTATTCCTAAGTGGAAGTGGGATCATATTTTTATGGATTTTGTTATGGCTTTGCTGAGGACTCCTAGTGGAAAGAACTTAGTTTGGGTGATAGTTGATCGGTTGACCAAGAGTGCCAATTTCTTGCCTATCAATAATACCGACTATTTGGGTAAGATGACTCGGTTGTATGTCAAAGGGATAGTGTGTTTGCATGGAGTACCCAAGAGTATCGTGTCGGATCGGGACCAGCAGTTCACGTCCCATTTTTGGAAGAGTTTGCAGGCAGCTTTAGGCACTAAGTTGAAGTTTAGTACTGTATATCATCCTCAGACAGACGGTAATCAGAGTGTACTATTCAGACTCTTGAGGTTATGTTGCGATCTTGTGTCATGGAATTTCAAGTGAGTTGGTTGAATCATCAGCCGCTATTTGAGTTTGCTTATAATAACAATTTTCATTCCTCTATTCAAATGGCCCCGTATGAAGCTTTGTATGGGAGGAAGTGTAGATCACCGTTGTGTGGGATGAATGGTGAAAGTAAATTGATTGGGCCTGAGATAATTAAAGAAATGAAGGATCAAGTTCAATTTATAAGGACTAAAATGGTGGAAGCCCAAAGTCGCCAAAAGAGTTATGCAGATACAAGGAGAACAGACTTATCATTTGAGATAGGTGATTGGGTTTACCTTAAAGTCTCTCCGATGATGGGGGTTAAGCGCTTTGGCAAGAAGGGAAAGCTTAGTCCGAGGTATGTTGGTCCTTTCCAGATTATAGAGAAAGTTGGGATAGTTGCTTATAGAGTTGCCCTGCCGGATTATTTTGGGGATGTCCATGTTGTGTTCCATGTGTCGTCTTTGAAGAAGAGTTTTGGATAGCTAGAGCCGTGTTTTGTCGACCTTGAACGTATTGACTTCGGCCTAATGTTTCTTATGAAGTTGCCCCGACGCAGATTGTGGATGGGAAAGAGCAAATGTTAAGGTCTAAGACAATACCTTTGGTGAAGGTGTCATGGGGCGATCCGTTGGCTCAGGATTTCTCTTGGGAGAGAGAAGCTGTCATGAGAGAGCAGTATCCGTATTTATTTGATTGACTGGCGGTATGTTTCTTAAGTCTGCTCTTGGTTGAATCTTATTCCTGTTTTAGCGTTAATGTTTGACCTTGCTAATTTTGAGGACGAAATTTTTTTTAAGGGGGGAGGATGTAACACCCCGTATTTTAGAGTATTTTTATTGAAGGATTATTTTAATAATTCAAAAATTTATTCTCTTGTTTTAAAATTTTTGAATATTTTAAATGGTTTATTTTATGATCTTTAAATTTTGAAAATTAAATTGTTATGTTTTCTTAATATTTATTTATTGTTGTACATTTAAATTGTTCTTCTTTTTAAATTAATTGATTGTGAGATTTAATTATTTTATTTTCATTGTATCATTACGTTTAATTTATTTTAATAGATTTGCTATTTTAAAATCATTTTCGTTGGATCATTTTCTGTGACCCAAGATGTGAGGATTGAACCTCATTTGTTTCCCTTCATTTTTCTTGTTCCTTTTTCTTTTTCTTTCCTCTTTATTTTTTTTTTCTTTTTCTTTCCCCCAGCTCTCCCCCGCGCGACAGCCCTTCCCCTTCCCTTTCCCTTGTGTATGCATCTTCCTCACCCAACCCACCGCCGTCACGCTGCCGTTTGCTCCCCCACCAGCCGGTGACCACTCCCCATCATTCCAAGCCCCTATCTCGCCGGCGTTCTCCTCCACGCACGGCTTGAAGCCGCGGAGTTCCTTGAGCTCGCGCGCCGCCGTCGCGCCACCTCCGGCCACCATTTCTTCACCACTTCATTCTCGACCTCCTAGCAACCAATGGACCCAACCCCAGCTCCGATCCGTCACCGGTGAAGCCTATCTATCTCCATTTCCGATTTGGACATCTTTGGCCTAAAACCACTATTTGCGCCGCCAATACCACCATTGGCTTCACCGACTTCTCTATGCCCTACCCTATCAATTTCGGGTCTTAGTTTGTCCCCATTCAAAAGTGTGTATTTGAGACCCACGGCCACAGTGTATTTTACATTGTTTCGTTGTTGAGCCACCACCTTTTGCACCACCATGATCCTTCGAAAATTATTATATAGCACTGTAAGTATTTTTCCAAAGAATTATCGTGATTTAAATATATTTTTGCAATAACTCATATTATTATGACCTAGTTGGACATACCAGACTGAGTCCGAGGAGTTCGAGGGTCGGATGGATTGTGGACAGAGTTGTATATTTGGTTGGTATTGTAAAGTGTTGGTTGTTGGTATGGTGTTGTTCATGTACATGGCATACTGCACGCATGATTATGTTTGTAAAGGAAATTGGGTTTTCGTGTACATGCATTCATGTTCATGTGTTTCATAAAAACTGAGTTTTCATGTGTTAAAGAATTTTGGGTGCGTGTGTATCACGACCCCAAGCCGAGATGGGGTATTATCTCGTTGGAGCTTCTCTGGTCATTCGGGAGTGGAATATACTGAGTGACGTCCCCTGGATTGTCGCTGGGCGACGATGGGATCGGACGAGATGGTCTCGTGCCACTCCGTGGCCCCTCTACTGGCGGGGGCTAGAGGATGCTTGGCCACATACGCGCTGGGCGCGGAACTGGGTATCGCTCGTTGCGTAGTGGCTGCTTGGCCACGAACGCCCTGGGCCCGGAACTGAGCATCGCTACGAAGCCAGGACGTGCGGATGATCCCTAGGGAGATCATGGTGCATTGGTTAATGGATTAATGGGTTGTTTTCTGGAAAAATAGCGTGTGTTGATTAAAAGGATTTTATGTGATTCATTTTCTGGGAAAATGAGGTGTTATTGATTTGGGTCATTTTCTGAGAAAATGACGGAGCATTAATTTTGGGCCAAAATGGGATTTTGGCGTGTGTTGAAAAATATCTATTTTCAGAGAAAATAGTATTTTTGGATCTAATGCATATTTCATCATATGCATGCATGTTAGTCGCATTAATGTATTTTTATCTCGTAGTTGTTTGGTCTATACTTACTTGCGGTACTATTTTGTGGTAACGTAGATTTCAATGCAGATGAGGCTGAGGGTGAGCCTGAGGATTCGACTCCGCCCGAGGAGTGATCTGGGATCGCTTGTTTTGGTTTGAGACTTGTAAAATATTTATTTTGGATGACTGTATAATTTTTAAACCTTTTTACTGATTGTTTAAAATGTATTAACCATTCTGGTAGTTAGTTGACTTAATTATCCACTGCATTGTTTATTGTATACTGTTGCATGTACACACACTTGACACTATCGTTGGGATGTGTGACTCTCTTGTCACCATCCTGGCGTCTCGATTCCCGTGTCTCCTTACATGGGGGTCGAGGGCGCCACACCTAGACTTCCGTGCTCTTCCCCATGGGTCGTGTCCGTCCCAACGCGTACTTCATTTCCTTCCCTGTTGGGGGGGGGGGGAGGGACATACATAAAAACTAAAATGAGTCGAAAACTCGTAAGCATTACTTCATGCAGTTAAAATATAATAACGTAGGTTTTTATTCATGCATTCATCATTCGTACATACTATACTTACATGCATGCGTGCATACGTGCATTCATTTGAAAACGTCATTGGACGGGATTTTCTTTTCTGAAAATGGACTTTCTTTTCGTAAAACGTGTCCCCCGTCAGTGCCTTCATTTCTGCAAGAGTGCAGTGCCTTCATTTCTTAAAGTGCATTCGTGCATATGTACCTACATACATACATACATACATTCTTTCTTTCACTTTCATAGGCTAGTACAAACTGTTATGCCTCGTGTGTTAGGGTTAGCAGCCCTATGGCTAATGGATTTGCCCGTGGCCACGGGTTGGAATCTCATTCCGTTAGGGTGCAGCACTGGGTGCACTACCAGTACTACTGTCCGGCATTGCAATCTGCCCATTCATTCATTGGGTACCCCTTTTCATTCATTCATTGGGTACCCCTTTTCATTCATTCATGTGGCCGTTACGTATCTTCATACATTTTATGCTTTCCTTTCATTCTTTCGTTCATTCATGTCAGCTCTAAAGAGTTGGAGCTTTCATTTAGTTCTTTCTTTCATTTAACATGAGAAAACATTTCTTTTCGTGAGAAAACATCATTTCGTGAGCATGGGCTTGAACGTCCTATTTCATGACGTCCACGAGCATCGCCTCGTGGCATTCACAAAAGTATCAGTTCGTACCGTCCATAAAACATAAAGCACGGGCTCAAACTTTGCCTTTCGCAGCATCTGCAAGCATCACCTTGAACGTCGGCCCTCGTGGCGCTCGCGACAGCGTCGGTCCGTAGGATCCACGAAGGCGTCGGCTCGAGCTCGTCTTTCGTGCATTTACATCAGTTCGTTCATTTTCTTAGAAAATACGTACAATAGATACCCCTTATAGTCATCCATTCGCATGTGTACAATTAATAACATTGGATGCATAAAAAGGGGCTTTCATGGAAGGGTCGTACGTACATACACATTTGAAAGTATGGCATCTTCTTTCGTAAGCATTTTCTTAAAGAGAAGAGCTTTTCGTTTTCCTTTCGTAATTTCTAGAAAACTCTAGAAGGGCATGAACGTAATACTTACCTGGACTCTATGCTACTTTCATACCATGCAGTCCATTCATGCGCGTGTCAGCTGGCAACCTACATGCATACATAACCTTAACGTTATTCTCTATCTAATGCATAAGCAACTGAACTAGAAATAGAACTACACTGTACTTGAAACACTCTCCTTCTATCCCGTGCACTTACGTGCCCTTCACTATGTTAAAACCTTCGGGGACCACTACGGTCACCACATCTTCCAACTCAATGTCTTGCCTCGAGTGCTCATTCACTGAAGTGAGCCCATGATATACCTTAGGATTAAGACACTAAGACATTCGTCTTATTCTCCTTATTGAACTCATCTTGATGCATGACTTAGACCAACTAAGTCACGCATCCCAATCCTAGACAATACACCCGTCACTACCTCCATACATCCTAGCCCATACTAATTCTCATTCTCATCCATACAAGCCACACGGCTCTAAGCCAACTCTGAGGCTTAAGTACTGTGTAACTGTGCTCAGGACAGACTATCCATTACATATGGTGAATCCGTCCGGCACATGTGTCTAACCAGATTACACATATACCTTACTCCATTTATCACCTAAGATCAACATATAACATGTTGATCACCTGCTCGAATGGACAAGGGTCATATTCTGATACCAACATTCTCTTAACCCAGCTAGCATGACTCTTCATGCTATCCGTCCATTTTTACAGTTTATCCCAACACTTAACAGGACAAGGCTCCCTTCACCATTACGTCTTATGTAACGTCATATAGCTCGAGACTACACCCGAGCTATACCATGACCTTGTCACGTCACTTGACATCCCGCTACGTCATTTCTTATATCAATCCTTAACTCATCACGAGTACAGTTCCTCACGTACTCTTGTCGCATCGTGACATCTCGTCACGTTCGTGCTACGCCATTTCCACACTAACTTCACCCATCATAAGCACGATTGTCCGTAACCACGTCACTTTGTGACGTTGCCCAGTCATGCTTCCGCTGCGCACTCTTACAATTATTCTGCTACTTCACATATACTCCTAGCCATAAGTCCATTACAGTGACATTTGTCACCTCAGACTACAGGCCGCGTCACAACTACTTCGAGACACTGTTCCATTGTTCCACAGTTCTCGACACTATTCACCACGTTCTACTCCCATCAACTGCACAACCATCCTTATCTCCGTGACATGTCACATGGAGTGTCGTTGTCTCGTGGAGTACACTCCACGTATACGCCCTTTCCACATGCTACAACCTATCATCAATATGGCATACCCGTCATACGATGTATCACTTTACCACATGGAGTACACTTCTCGTATACTCCCCTCATACACACTACGACCTATCATCAATATGCCATACCCGCCATACGATGCATCCCTCCACCACATGGAGTACACTCCTCGTGTACTCCGTTCATACATACCACATCACCATTATGGTGTACACGCCATATGGTGCATCCCTCTACCACATAGAGTACACTCCACGTGTACTCCCTTCACACACGTTACGCTACATCACCATTACGGCATACCCGCCATATGGTGCATTGCTCCACTACATGGAGTGCACTTCACGTGTACTCCATTCACACACCACGCCATAATTACGGCACAAACTCCACAACTATATTACACAGCACAGTCCATAACACTTCACAAATACGCCCAACACTTCACAGCACAACGCATCACAAAATGCCTAACACTTCACAGTACATCACACCTCCATACTACACAGTCATTCCCCTAATACTAACAGTATAGTCCACAACCTAGTCCACTAATCAATATCTAACATAATTAAAAGAGATAGAGAGTTATACTATCAACGGGGTAACCCGTGTGTTGCCCGTTGACCGTCATGGTCGTTGACGTCGAAAAGGACGTACGGGGCGGCTACACCACGTACGAGAACCGTTTGGGCATTTGGATAGCTAAGGGTGGTCTTGGAAGGACTCGTGATGGTGGTGAGGGGCATAACATGGCAGCTCCAGCCGTGTGCAGTGGCGGTCAGTCACGCGCAATGACTATCCATCACGTGCAATGATTACCCACCACGTAAAGTGGTGGTTTGGACCTAGGGCTTGGCTAAGGGAAATGCGGTGGATCTCATGGTGGCGTTAAGGTGGCGCCACGGTGGCTCACGGCAGCGGATCTGGCCGCACGATGGAGGAGAAGACATGGGAGAGTGAGAGAGAGTGTGCGTGCATGGGTGACAGATCAGGGCCGTGGATGGTTGGGTTGGCTTGGTGGTGGCCTGAGGAGGCTGATGACGGTGGTTACCCACTGTGGGTGGCGGTGCACGGCGGTGGAGGAGTGCAACCCGTGAGTTAGAGAGAGAGGGAGGCCGTGCGATGGAGGAGGGCTACTAGCCATGGGTCACGTGGAGGAGTAAGAGGAAGGGAGAGGGAGGCTCACGGTGGTGCCTGGTGGCCGTGGGAGTCACGCATGGCGGCGCTAGCAGCGTCGGTAGCCTTGAAGCCATGCGAAACCCATAAATGGGTTTCGTGCGTGCGTGCAACAGAGGGGGAAGGGGGACTTCCCGAGGCTTGGGTTCCATGGGAGGGGTTCACCGGTGAGAGGGGAGGCTGTTGGTGGCGCACGACGGTGGAATGGGCATCATGCCCATTCGGGCATTACACTTCCGAAAGGGAGAAAGGGAGAGTGTGAGGGAGAGAGGTTGCCACGGGGAGGCTTGCCAGAGTGGGAGCAAGCCGTTGGTGGTGGAGGTGACGGTCATCGGCGCACGGCAGTGCCGGGTTGCGAGGGAGAAGCTTTGGCATGGAGATGGACTGCGTACAGCGTACGCTTGAGGGGAGAGGGAGGAGAGAGAGAGAGAGCTGGGAAAAAAGTGAGGGAAAGAGAGAGGGGGTCTGGGTATTTAACCCAGTCCTTTCGTCTTGGGGTCCTCAAAACGATCTAACGTTGAGATATTAAAACGCTGATTTGAAAATGCGTAAACGTTAACTTAATTAAAAGCACTTAGAGGAATTAAGGTAAATATTATTTTAAATTAACTTTAGTTTATAAAATAATATTTCTTCATCATTAATAAAATAATGAAGTCTTATTTAATATATTTAAAAGGATAAAACCATTTAATTAATTAAAGTTTTCAACATAATTTAAATCCCTTAATATTTTAAATAACTGGAATCATTTTAATAATTAATATTAAAATGATCTCCGACAATTATAATATTTTGGAGCTCTTCAAAATATTATAATTGTCTCATTTAAAAACAAGTTTAACTCAACGATACTGGAAATACCTCATATAAATATTTTCAGTACATTTAAAACACTAGGCGTGCCTTAGAAGTCACCTAATATCTCGAGAGACACGTCGTCATGGTTCGACACACATGATGATGCTCGCAGTCGTCAGAAAGAATGGCAAACTGTTGCATAATTTCGTCATCAGAATTTGCTTATGTCAGAAAGAAGGAGCCTTACGTAAGAAAAGTGAAGCTTACGTATGAAGAAAGGAGCGGGGGTTATACTTGGGTCACAAAAATGATCTAACGAAAAAGATTTCAAAGCAACATCTCAATTAAAATAATTTGAACGTAATGATAAAATTTAAAAACAAGGAACAATTTAAATGCATAACAATAATTAATATTAAGAAACATATCAAATTTTAATTTTCACAAATTAAAAATCATAAAAATAAATCCACTAAAAATCTGACAATTTTAAAGCAATAGAATAAATTTTTGAATTAATAAAAATAATTTTTCAATAAAAATACACTAAAATACGGGGTGTTACACATAACGAAAAGATGAACGAAACCACATAGTAATCTATTATTGGCCGACAACTCGAACTTCTGCATCGGTTCCAGATATGTGATATATCTTTAATAGTCGCTCTGTTTAAATATATCCTAGTGTTCATTAAATAATATTACCATTATGAACCACAAATGCCTATGTCTCTATGCAGAAATAAAAAAGCAATAATCCTCGGAGAGTATTATTATGACTGAAAAGTAATATTAAGAATTAGAGTCCATGTCTAAAGATATTTTTAATGCCATGAGTTTTGTTTGGTCACACAAGAATTATTCAAAAATATATAGATAAAAAATGGGAGGTTTCACTAATATATATATATATATATATACATAGGTTGGGAGAGAAAATTTGAGAAAGAAAATTAAGGCTCTGCTTATATCAAGATCACCATTCTAAACCATAAATGTCTCTATCTCTACCAACAAAAGGAACAAAGACTTTGACAATTATTTATATCTATCTCTAAATAATTGCCCAGAGATAGAGAGCTACTTGAAGTAAGTTCAAATTAATTGTTAATTAATCATTGAATTTACTTATTAAACAATTATACGAATATACTTATTGTTGATAATTTTTTATTTTTAGTGATCATATTAATGTGCTAAAAGAACTGGGAGTAAATGATATAGACCAGAGACATGAACAAGAGTTCCCGAAATGGTTCAAACAACGGGTAATGAATATAATACAGATGGAATTTTGCACTAACATATTTTAAATAGAGAGGATTGTTAACGATTGAATGTTTATACTTTATTTAATATGTAGGTTGTACAAATGCATGCGAGTAATCCGAACGATATATCAGACGAACTATATGCACTGGCGCGTGACCCTTCGAGGTGCGCTGCTTGATATTCTGCATGTATTTCTCGAGGGAGTAGATATCACACAATTGATCGAGAACTTTATAGGAAAACACAAAATAGTGGTGTCCTTGTCGAAAGGAGTCATGATGGAGAGAATGTTGATTTCTACAGAGTTATCATAGATATAATTGGAATGAGATATGTGGGACAGCTTGTGGTTTATATATTTAAGTGTGATTGATGGGATTTAAACAATCCTCGAAGGGGAAAATGCCAGGATGAATATTTTCTGAGTATTAATACATCAAAAAAATAGTATGAAGATAATCATTTTATTTTGGCTTCCCAAGCATCTCAAGTATTCTATTTAGACGATCCTCAATTAAGAAATCAATGGCAAGTAGTACAAAAGTTTTCTCCTAAAAATATTTTTGACGTTATCCCCGAGGCGGAAGAACAAGATGAAGAAGAAGATGATCCCTCTACTCAAGAAGCATACCAAGAGAGTCAACCTGCCATTAACTTATTTGTGAATTTGAGCCAGTATGAGATGATCCCATTACATAGGGAAGATATTGAGGCTGAAATAATTGAAGCGACAGTTGATCAAAATGTTGACTCATCTGAAGTATCTACAAATGATGAGAGCGAATCTATGGATGAAACTAATATAGATGATTGATCGGTTTTGTGTTCACATTATACAGTATCTCGCAATTATGCCACCAAAGAGGAAGGAAGTTCGCATCCCATCTCCACCTGTTCCTAGCTCTCCGTCTGACTCACCATTAGAGACTGACTCTACGGAACAAGATAAATAGCTAATATTCATTTTTTTAATTAAGATATATGATAATTGATACAAGATAAAAAACTAATATTATTTTATAGAGATAACACATAGTAGTCGTCACAGACGAAGCACTACTAGAGGCGTGACGTTGGAGAAATATCGTAAAGTAGGTAAGATTGAGGTTAACATTCCTGACGAACATACCGGAGGCGAGGGACAACAAGCAGCTTGGCTTGCTTCGCATGTGGGTGCTCTTACGCAGACTTATGCACCTTTGGCTACGAGTTCATGGCATAAAGTCCCGTAAGACGTGAAAGAGCTTATAAAGAAGCATTGTTTGGTACGTAATATTTAAATAAAAATATTTTTTTTCATATTATTTAATACTCTAAATGATAATATATTTGTGTATATACTTTTTCAAGGATGACTTCAAACTAAATTTTGGTCGGAGAGAGGAGCGTAGGACTGTCGAAGAGCTTATGTGTAATGCATTCTGTAAGTATAAGGCAAAATGTCACGAGCATTACAAGAAGTACGAGAACAAGGAAGATGCACGCTAGCATCATTTTCAGGATGTCCGAGCTGAAGAATGAGGAAAACTTTGCGACATGTTTGAGGATCGATCATATAAGGTAAATTAAATGAATTCTTTATGTGTCATATTTGTAATTTTTCACTTACTAACTTTTACAACTTCTATGCAGGAGCGAAGTTCTATAAACAAAATGAATAAATCAAAGTTAAAGATTCATCATCATGCAGGCTCAAGATCTTTCCATCGCCTATCTCAGAAATTGGTAATGTACTTTTTATTTATTTATTTTATTCAATGTAATTTGTTTTTAATATAGACTTTATATCTTAACAATGTCTCTTGTAGCAAGAGTCAGACACCAATTATGATCTGACAAAATTATATGTTGCATCACATACTAATAGTAATGAAGAGTGGACTCATCCAGATGCTCGTGAGAATTATGTAAGTATTATAATTTCTTTTAATTAACTATATTTAAATTATTGTGTCAATATTAATTTTATACGTTGTGTAGGATAAAATGGTTGCCTTTCGTGCTGAAGCTACATCAGATCATAATTCATCAACAAGTGATGTTGAAATTTTTACACAAATTCTGGGTCAACGTTCGGGCTACTTGAGGGGTTTGGGTCGTTGTGTAAAGCCTTCAGGCTCTTCATCAACATCAAGCACTTCTGTTATTGCGTTAGAGAATGCAAATTCTAGGATTGAATAATTGATGGCAAAACAGCAGGAGTTAGAGGCTCAGTTGACGAAACAAGCAGACATGGAGATGCGCATAAAACAATAAGAAGATCAACAAAGAGAGATGCAACTCCAAATGCAAGAACAACAAAGACAGATGCAGCTTCAAATGCAGATGCTTATGCAACAATTCAAGCCTCCAAACAATTGAATTTAATTAGAAGTGTTTTAGCATATTGAACAATTATGTATCATGTACTGATAATTTTATTAGTATTATTAGTATTTTATTTATTTAGTTCTGACTTATTAGATTAGTTTTATTTATATTGAACAATTTGTAATGTATTTTTGAAATATAAATATCTATTTGGTTTTAAATTGGCATTAATGTCCAAGAAAATAATAACCGTTCGAACTCTCATCAAATGTTCGAACATATAAAAATGGACACAACCGTTCGAACGATAAAAATTCTGCGCCGTTCGAACAGGCAATTCACTATTTGCGTTCGATCATAAATTTTTTTGTTCGAATGTTTCTTCATGTGTTTTTGGTTGAATGGATTGGTATCGATCGACCGGCCATGAATTACCCATTCGAACAATTACTCATGGTTCGAACGTTATTTACTGCGTTCGAACGAATTTTTGAGACGAATTTAAATCGTCCCCAAAAAAATTCTGTTTGAACGTGATCGAATGGTCCAGCTTAATTTCATCCCAAAAGATATTTTTTGGGACGACTTTGTCATTTTTGTCCCAAAATAGCTTTTGGGACAGTTTTATAGGGATGAAGTTGGGACAGTTTTTTTGCATCCCAAAACACTTTTTGGGATGAAATCCCAGTCTTTTGGGACGAAAATGTTCCTTCCAAAAGACCGAATTTGTTGTAGTGTATAGTACTGGGATGGTTGGGATCAATATCTCTAGCCTTAAACTATTATCTAAACTTGATCGGGACCTAAAATAAGAGAGATAAATATAAGAAATGAGTCTTATAATATTTATTGATTCCCATTTAAATTTTTTGGATAGTATTAAATTCTTATCTTATCTCATTCATCTTATCTAATCGTTATAACTTTGCCAAACTTTTAAACAAAATACAATAAACAATTCAACTTTTTCAAATACTAAAAGAAAATTATATTAAAAAATTATATTATAACAATATTTTAACTTTATAATAGTTTTATTCAACTTTCATCTCAACTAACCATCCAAACTAGGTAACTTTTTCTTTCATTTCACAAGGATTTTAACAGATTCTATTTTCTACCCTCTATATGCATAGTTATTTTTCTTCTAATTTGCACATCACTTGGTATTAATTTGAGTGGCATTTCAATGCAATTGCAGGTAGAGACCAAACTTATACCATGACACTATCTACGTCTCTTCCCATTTTTCGAGGGTGCTTCAAATGAATAGCGCTTCTTTAATTCTTTTTTTGGATGTGCAAAAACGCATGATGCTAGCACATTGATCAGAAAGCTCTGATATTACAAGTAGGTAGTAGCAAATTGAAGATCAAAGGAAACCAAGGGAATTATTTAGCATATATAGACGTTTGAGGCTTAGAACAGTAAAGGCATGCACGTATCTTTTTAATCCTTCTTAGCATTAATAGCTAAGTCCTTGACAAAGAAGATTCTCCCAACTGGGGTTAAGTTAATTATCAGCTTGGCTCTGCAAAAATGTTTAAATATATTAATTTTTAACAGTATGTTTATTTTGGATTTTGTAAAAGTTAAATTAATTTTTGTATTTAGGAAATGACTGAAAAAATAAAAAGTTGAGATATCATTTTTTTTTTTTTTTGAGATTTGAAGATTTATTTTAGTTTGCTTGAAAAAACAACTTGGAAATATTTCTCTAATCGAACATGCATGCAAGGCCTAACTTTAATCACATGAGAACGTAATATCGGACCAACTACCTTATCAAAAAAGTAATGACAATTGGAGCATGACATGCATGTGAATTTTCAATGTACGTGTTATTAATATATAGATGTTTTTAGAAATGGACAAAAATTGGATGCGTCTGGACGATAGACTTGGAAAGGATTACGTACCTTATGCATATGGAGTAAGAACTTTCATTGATTTTGCACGGGCTTCTGCTGATAGTCGTGGTTACATTAAGTGTCCATGTCGAGGGTGTAAAAATTTGTGTGCGATAGGATTGGATGAAGTAGAGCGTCATATATTTGTGAATGGTATGGATCTGGGGTATACGCGATGGGTACTGCATGGTGAGCAGTATGAAGGGTCAGCAGATGTATTGGTCGATCATCACAATTATTTGCGGCACATGGATGATGATTATGAGCACGATGAGATGGAGGAGATGTTGGGTGACATTGGAGCTGGGATGTTTATGGATGAGGTTAACGACAATGCCTCAACTGGTGGATCAGGGACTGATTGTGATAATTTCCCTTCACTGTGGGAAGATGCAAAGCGCGAGCTTTACCCAGGTTGTACAAAACATTCCAAAATGTCATTTATTGTGCGGTTGCTTCACATTAAATCATTGTGTGGGATGTCGACGAAAGCAATAAACATGGTATTGGACTTATTTAACGAGGTTCTTCCCGAAGGGTCTGCATTGCCTAAGAACTTTTATGAAGCGAAGCAGTTGAGAAAGGGATTAGGATTTGAGTACAAGTCCATACATGCATGCAAGAATGATTGTGTATTGTTCTGGAAGGAGAACGAGGAGAAACAAGCATGTCCTGTATGTGGAGAGTCGAGGTGGAAAGGTAAGAAAAACGTCCGGGTTAAGGTGTTGCGGTATTTTTCCTTGAAACCTAGGTTGCAAAGACTATATATGTGTAAGAAAACAGCTCATGATATGAGGTGGCACGAGGAGAAAAGAGTTAAGAATGACGGGTATATGAGGCATCCAGCTGATTCACTTGCATGGCAGTCTTTCGATAATCAGTATCCAGAGTTCGGGTTAGAAGCTCAGAACGTGCGCCTGGGACTCACAACCGATGGATTCAACCCTTTTGGGAATATGAGTACAAGTTATAGCACTTGGCCCGTGGTATTGATTCCGTACAATCTTCCACCATGGAGGTGCATGAAGGCGCCAAACTTTTTGTTAACTTTACTCATCCCTGGCCCTAGATCACCTGGGAATGATATTGACGTATTCATGCAGCCGTTGATTGAAGAGCTGAAAGAGTTATGGGAAACAGGGGTTAGAACTTATGATGCATCTAAGTCGACATCTTTTCAGATGCATGCTGCGGTAATGTGGACCATAAATGATTTTCCGACGTATGGGAATCTTTCCGGCTGGAGTACAAAAGGGAAGTTAGCGTGTCCGACGTGTAATAAAGAAACTGCTAGTGAGTGGCTAAAATTTTCTCAGAAGTTGTGTTTCATGGGTCATCGACGTTATTTACCAGCAAATCATGCATGGAGAAGAGAATGTGCCAAGTTTGATGGAAGAGTAGAGGATAGGATTGCACCAAAAGAGTTGTCTGGAGAAGAGATAGTGGAACAACTGCAACATGTTAGAGCGAACAATTTTGGCAAAGGTCGGGGAAAGAACAAGAGAAAACGAGCCGTACAAGAATTGAATTGGACAAAGCGTAGTATTTTTTTTGACTTGCCGTATTGGTCGTCATGCAAGTTGCGACATAGTTTGGATGTAATGCACATAGAGAAGAATATTTGTGATAATATACTGGGTACATTGATGAGTATTAACAAAAAGACGAAAGACACGATCAAGACGAGGAAAGATCTTGAGAGAATGAGAATTAAACATAATCTGCATTTGCGGGTGGAAGGCAACAGGGTGGTCATGCCGCATGCATGTTTTACGATGACGAGGGATGAGAGGATGGATTTCTGCAAATGGTTGCAAGGTGTGAAGTTGCCAGAAGGTTATGCTTCAAATATTGGTAGATGCGTGAGTCCTGATGATTGGAAAATCAATGGATTGAAAAGTCATGATTGTCACGTATTTTTGCAGAAGTTATTACCTGTGGGAATTCGTGGGAAGCTTACATCTAATGTACGTGTGGCCATATCTGAACTATGTATGTTTTTCAAGGATTTGTGCGCTCGGGTAGTAAATCGAGATGTGTTGTCGAAATTGGAAGAAGACATTGCTACTATACTATGTAAATTCGAGCAGATCTTTCCACCATTATTTTTTGATGTCATGGTCCATTTAGCAATACATTTACCGCGAGAGGTACTTCTGGGTGGACCGGTGCAGTTCCGTTGGATGTATCCAGTTGAAAGATATTTGGATCGATTGAAGCGCACTGTTGGGAATAAAGCCAAAGCTGAGGGTTCAATAGCAGAGGCCTATATACACGATGAATGGTTAACATTTTGCTCTCTATATCTTCGTGGTGTTGAGACACGATTTAATTGTCAAGAGCGAAATGCTGATCTTGCTACTCCGCCTCCTCGTGAGCTATCAGTGTTTTCCCAGAATGTACGACCCTTGGGTGCACAAACAGGTTACGATTTAATTGATGGAGAGTTGGTAAAGTTCGGTGGTATGTGCTAAATAACTGCCGAGAGATTGATGATTATCTTAGGTATGTCATTTCATTTCTTTGAATAATTATAGTTTTCTTTAAATTAATTAGAATTGTTGTGCTCAAAATATACTTCTTTTGCAACATGTTATAACAGTGACCACATGGACAAACTTAGGACGGAAGGCGTAGAAAATATAGAGGCAAGACACGAGGAAGAATTTCCCGGATGGTTTGAAGAACGTGTCTGAACTAAAATTATATATATGTTATATTGTGAAATTTTTAACTCTGGATAATGAAATAATAAATATATACTATTTCAATTTATAGATTTTGGAACAACGTGCTCGTGATCCGGATCAATTTCTTCTGAATTGTATGCATTGGCCCGTGGTCCCTCAAATAGAGCACTTCGATATACTGCATGCACGGTTCGAGGTTATAGATTCCATACTTTGGACCGTGAACGTAATAGAAAGACTCAAAATTGTGGTGTGTTAGTCGAGGGGAGTCATGGAACAGATGATATTGACTATTATGGTGTCATACGTGATATTATCGGATTGAAATATCTGGGTGGGTCTGTAACATATGTCTTTAAATGTGATTGGTGGGATCTAGGCGGTGGTCGGGTTTCGATACATAGGGATAATCACTTTACGAGTGTCAATACTGCATCTAAATGGTACGAAGATGATCCATTTGTATTGGCTTGTCAAGCTACCCAAGTCTATTACTTGATTGATCCAATGAAAAGTGCTGATGAAGATAGTGGGGAGATAACTTGGCGAGTCGTACAAAAATTTGTTCCTCGAAATATATATGAAGCAGGAACGGGTGCAGATTGCGAGAATAGTGGAGATGAAGATGACACTCCGATTGTTGAGGCATACCAGGAAGATGGAGAGGGTATTAATTTGTTTGTTGACCTCGGTGCACTCGAGTTGCTCCCCTTGTGTAGAGATGATGTCCCACCCGTACATCTCGACCCGTCTGTATTAAATGATCATTCAATTCAAGTCAGTGAGGAGGAAGAAGAAGACGAGTCAGAAGATGAAGACGAATCAGAATCCGGGCAGGAGGTGGATAAAGATGATGAAGAAGAGGTGCATGATGATGATGAAGATGTTATTGATGGAGATTCTGAAGCAAGCATGGAAAATTCATCTGAAGAATAAAAGTACTAAATATTTTATTCATATAGGTGACTAAAATATCTTGAATTTTCATAATTTCTTCTAATTAATTTTCTTTGATATAATTAATTATTTTCAAGAATGCCGCCAAAACGACAATGAAGAAATGTGCCTCCGCCAAGTCCAAGTCCTGAACCCATTGAGGACTTCCCACTCGAGGAATCCGTTCCTGAAGATGAAGCTAACACAGAAGAGAACAACAGCCAGTCGACACCTACCAGTAAGGAAATATTGTCGTTGATAATTATATATATAGTTAATATTTTTTTCTCAATAACTATATAATTATAATTATAGTATATCTATTATCATGTAGTTGATGCATCTGCACGTCGCGGTCATGGCTATACACGTGGAATCTCTCTTCAAAAAAATAGAAGGCATGGTAAACTGAAGATCACAATTCCTGATAATTCCACTGGAGGAGTGGATGATAGTGCAGCAGCGCTTTCCTCCTATATTGGCACAGTAGTTCGAGCTTATGCTCCATTTTATGTGCGCTCATGGCGAGATGTTCCGATAGAGATTAAGGAGCACATTCGAAGTCGTGTGCTGGTGAGTTTACTTTTCAGTACATTTTTTTCACCTAGATTAATATATTATATTTTTTACCTGATTCCCTTATTAGGATGAATTCGACCTCGACTTTGGCCGTAGCGAGGATTTGAGAACCGTGAATGAGTTGATGGCTACACTATTCCGACGTCACAAAGGACGATGTCATGACCACTTCAAGAAGTTTGAGACGTTGGAAGAGGCTGCGCAGTCTCCTTTTCAGCAGATGAAGTTAGATGATTGGAGAAAGTGTTGTGATCTTTTCGCATCTCCAGATTATCAGGTATTTTACATTTATATCTTTTAATTATTTACATTCATATTCGTTTTATATATTATATGTATATATATTACAATTAACATTTTTAATATATTTTGTAGCACTTGAGTTCTACAAATGCACAGAATAGATCCGTTCTGACTGTCCACCATCGTGCCGGTTCAAGGTCATTCCACCGTCTTGCTGAAAAAATGGTAATTAAAAAATTATAGAATTCATTTATTTTCCTGATATTATTTCTGATAAGTACTAATATTATCTTTTTAAAATTGCTAATATTCTCGCTTTGTTAGAAACGTGATGATCCTGAAAACTTTTCCCTCATTCATGTCTATGCTGCTGCTCACACTAATGAGCATAGTGAGTGGATGGATCCTGTCGCTGCAGATAATTATGTAAGCAGTGTTAATTTTGTTAAATAAATTATTTATATAATATTTTAATAGTTTATTTCTTATTTCTATTTCTTTTAATACGTTACTAATTATTTACGATCATTACCTTTTAAATTGCAGAGCAAAATGTTGGAGATGCAGTCGGCTTCTGAGGAATCCTCTCCTAGTGACATAGACATATTCACGCAAGTGCTCGGGCCGCAGTCTAGTATGGCAAGAGGTTTGGGACGATCTATCAAGCATAAATGTTCATCCTCCTCAACCTCATCGGCTTCACAAATTAATAATCTTACGGCAGATTTAGAAGCTGCACAGCGTGAGAATGAGTATATGAGGTCGAGACAACAAGAGTTAGAGTCTCTCTTAGAACGACAGTCTCATTTAGAGACGCGTTTGCAGGACCAACAGAGAGACCAGGAGGAAAGAATACGCAATGAAGTGCAACGGGAGGTGATGGTGCAAATGGAATGTGTTATGTCGTTGCAACAGAATCCCCGTGGGCGAGGGAAAAAGAAGAAATAAATTTTATCAATATTTCTGACTAGTTTTAATATCTGATTTTGTACTTTTATAAGACATTGTTACTTGTTAATTGGGTATGTAATATGATACAATTGGTATTATGTTTTTAAATTTTATGAAATTAGTATTTCTGATCTGTACGTTCGAATGTAAATAAAAATCGTTCGAACGTTGGTTCACACTGTAACAAACGTTCGAACATAAATACAATTGAATCGTTCGAACGTACTCACGCTAAAACGAACAAACCGTTCGAACGGTAAAGCGACTAACGTTCGAACAAAGAACTTGCATTCGGACGCTCCTTCATTTACATTCGAAATAACGTCCGAACATTAAACGCGCTACGTTTGAACATTTACGTTTACGTTCGAACAAATATTCGAACGTTTAATGTAATTAACGTTCGGACGCATTAACATTCGAACGTAAATTTTATACGTTCGAACACGATATCCAACGAACGTCAACTTCTATCATTTGAACGCCAATCGGTCGGTTATAATGTCCGAACGTTTGATTTTACGTCCGAACGTGATTTTCTATGACAGTTCATAACCGTCACAAAAAAAGGAACGTTCGAATGTTGTACCTAACGGAACACTTCCAACTGTCACTAAAAATATTTTTTGTGACTGTTGAACAGTAAACCGTCACCAAATGTTTTCTGTGACGCACTTTAGGTGACGGTTTCAAACCGTCACCAAATATGTTTAGTGACGGTTTGCCATTTTTTTGTGACAGTTTTCTCTGTCACAAAACACACATTCTGTTGTAGTGTCTTTGAGATCATGTGTAGTTTTATTTCTGGTAATTCATAACGTTATCTATTGGCGTGCGTTAACTGACTTATATGATCATGCATTGTACTAGCTAGCTCGGTAGTCATATGTCATAAATATTCATTGACCGAAGTAAATCGTTTTTCCATAACTCATGACTTTTCCAAATGCATCCAAATACCAAAACATCATGAAAGTTACTTACCGAAATCGTTTTTCAATAAAATGGTCGCTCTATTCAAATATATTGATATGTACACCTTACTTTGACCGACTTTCTCGGCTCTCTGCTTAATTATAGTGACTTAAATCAAGACCATTATGAACCACAAATGTCTATATCTCTACAGAATGAAAAGGAACGAAGACTTCGACAAATTAAAAGTGCAGAAAAAAAAAACACAAACAAAATGTCTATAGGTCACTTCATCGGACATTAACGTCGGGCAACCTAGCATTATTTTGTATACTACAAGAAATCAGGCATTTTTCAGCACTCAAAATCATCGTAAATACCTCTATTAATCGCCGCATTTGATCCTTTTCGGCGATTTTAAAATCTCTGCATTTTCGACGAAATTAAGCCTTCACTTCTAATCAATTTCAGCGAAAGGTAAAACTCGTTGAAAAAAATGACTTTTTCCAGCTATTTTATGTCGTTAAAATGAATCTAAAAAGGCTGAAAATAATGTGAACCGTTTACCTCTAAATTTCTTAGAAAAGCTAAAACCAACGAAAATTTTCGTCGCAAATGCTCACTAAATTGCCGCAAATGATACATGTTTTTACTAGCAATATTATGATATCGTCGCTATTAGCTATTTCCAGTGGGTAATTATGGTTGCAAAGAGATCCTAAATCGCCGAAAATATCCCTTACCATTTTCAACAATTTTAGATTTTGTCCCGATTGAATGTATTTCAAACGAAAAGAAATCGCTGCAACTAATATAACGCTGCCATAAAAACTCAATCTCGACGATTTAGTTGGTCATCGTTCTAGATATCTGTATGTAGACAACGCATATTTGCATCAATTAAAATCACCGGAATAGGAATATTTGCATCGATTCTTAACATCGCTGCAAATGCCACTACATTCAAGTGTAAATGTTTTTCGGCGATCACGAATCGCCGCTAATATTGCCACAAAATTAAATTAGTACTCATTTTCAGCGAGTTTGTATTTCGCAACAACCATTTGGTTCTTTTTTTTTTTCCCTCGCCCAGAAACATTGGATGGGCTTCATTTTCACCCTTCATCTAATGGAATAATGTAATAACACATAATTTATCTTATTTTAGGTTAGTCACTAAATATTATTACGAGACGGTAGTAGCAAATTGAAGAAAGGAAACTAAGGGAATTAATTAGCATAATTTGAGGCTTAGAACAGTAAAGGCATGCACAAATCTTTTTAATCCTTCTAATTAGCAATAGATAAACCCTTGACAAAGAAGATTCTCCGAACGGGGGTTAAGTTATATTAATTTTTAACTGTATGTTTATTTTGGATTTTGTAAAAGTTAAATTAATTTTTGTATTTAGGAAATGACTGAAAAAATAAAAAGTTGAGATAGCATGTTTTTTTTATTTTTTATTTTTGAGATTTGAAGATATATTTTAGTTTGCTTGAAAAAACAACTTGGAAATATTTCTCTAATCGAACATGCATGCAGGGCCTAACTTTAATCACGAGAACGTAATATCATAATTAGAAATTGGTGGTATATATTATGATCATTTAATCACAGAACGTAATATCATTAGAAAGGGGTGGTTAATTATATAAACAATTTGAATGATTTATAACTTTTCTCTAAAACTTTAAAACTACATAATAATTAACCATTCCCATGCATGAAACTTTAAAAGGAATGTCTAATTAAGTATTTCATGATCAACTGTATATATCATAAAACAATGTTAGTTCATGATTAGGAAGTTCAGGATATATAGGGCCAAGAGCCTAATGGCCTGACGGTATATAGCCTGGTTTTCTAAATGGAAAACTTAGATTCAAACCCAAAAACAAAATAAAAAGGGAAGTTCACAAAAGATCAAAATCATTAACAACCTTGGAGGTGGCCGCCGGTTGAGGGAAATAAAAGAAAATCTAATTATTCCAATGATCCTTTATCGATCCATGCATCTTGTTTATGGTCATTCATAACGTTATCTCTTCTTTGAGATCATGAGTATTTTTATTTATGGTAATTCATAACCTTATCTATTGGCTTGCATTAACGGATCGGACTTATATAATCGTGCTAGCTGGTAGTCATATGTCATAAATATTCATTGACCGAAAAAATGGTCGCTCTATTCAAATATATTGATATGTACATGCACCTTACTTTGACTGACTTTCTCGGCTCTCTATGCTTAGTTATAATGACTTCAATCAAGACCATTATGAACCACAAATATTGTCTATATCTCTACAGAATTAAACGGAACGAAGACTTCGACAAATTAAAAGTGCAGGAAAAAAAATAACACAAACAAAATGTCTAAAGCTAGGCCACTTCATGGGACGTTGGCGTCGGGCAACGTAGCATTATTTATATATATATATATATCATATAACCTTGTCTTATATATATATATATATATATATCTTTGTTTTCGATAGTTTCGTTCCTATTCTTGTCCCCAAATCATAATTGGCATTGACCAATGCTCTTAAATTGCCAGTTTTAAGGGTTGGCTTGCAAATTTTCAAAAACGTTTTAATAAATCATAGGCCGGTTTTGACATTTTAGAAACCGGTTCAGGACCGGACCAGCTCCACCGGTTCGGGCCGGTCCGGTCTGGTTTTCCAGTTTTCCTGTTAAAATACAACATTTCGTAACATGGCATAACATATAATAGAAAATATTACATGACATGAAATTGTGTAACATCTAGCATTATGTAATATGACATACTTGTAACAAATAGCAATACGTGGTAGAATAAATTATGTAACAGATAAGTATTTCGTGATAGAGTATTATATGTAACAGATAAGCATGAAGTGACATGGCATAGTATGACATATACGATAATATACATATACAAACTGTAGTTCCCTTACCCATCACACATACACAACATTCTAATAGTGAGTTAAGAGCTAACTTACAGTGATCGGCTAGCTTTACGAGGCAAAGCATGAAACACGAGAAACTGTAAGTAGGAGTTCTAAAAGTTAGAAAGGTCATCAATAACAATTAGAAACATGAAAAAATGCTAATTTAATGTAAAATTACCATTTTACCCTCTACATGTGAAAAAATGACCATTTTACCCCTAACTTAAGGATTTCACACCCTAACTCCAAAAATTCTAAAATCTACATTCCTCATGTAAATTTTGTCCTAAATTCAAATATTAATTTAGAAAAATTTAAAACCAAACACAACTATGAAAAAAAATCGTAGGGCTGAAACTTCCAAAGGCCATATATCTTATTTTTGTTGCAATTTCTTCCAATTTTAAAACTCATGATCAAACCTAAATATTGCAAAAAGGATCCACCTATCTTAAGCTTAAAAACATGCCTAAAAAATTAAAAAAAAATATACTTCTCATAAACACAACTTTTCAGTAAAAAGATCTAAACTTTTTAACTAAAATATAAACCCTGGAATCTCAAGATTTGACCTATTTCAAAACATCTCCAAGATCTCCAAAAATCTAAAAATTTCTTCTAACATGTTCATAACACATTCCTTAGAATTAACATGCTTTGAATGAACACATAAAAGTAACCAAAAATCACAAAATCTCACTTAAAATACTCGACTCCAACACTTAGTCAAAAACATAATTTATTTCTCAACTTTGCTTTGATCAAACCCTTGATCCGAGGCATACCATGATGAGATATTCAAACCAAAAACTCATATGGTTTAAAAGTGTGTCCTTAGGTAGATCTGATCATTAAACTTAAAATCATATGGCTAAAAATAAACCAAAACATGGATCTAGCTGAAAACATCAAACTTTTGACCTAACCAAGTATTCTCTTGCATAAAAATTCATATTTTTCAAACGAACACCAAAAATCTTCAAAATAACATCCTAATATGTAGATAAAAGGCTTAGTATCATCAAATAAATTTATCAAACCCATTGGAGTAAGAATAGACCACAAAAGATCTAAACTTTCTTAAAACATAAACTGGTTTTCCTCTTTCAGTTTCTTACCTTTTAGATCTATGAAAATCTTTTATCAAAAGCTTTAATCTCCAACAAACATTCATATAAACATGTTGAAAATACTCAATAAAAAGCTCGGATCAAGATTTGTCCCTTAGCTTCGTCAAAAATTCTAAAATACAACACATATCCTAATTATTGCCCATATTGACCTTTTCATGGTTTTTCCATAACTCATGACTTTTCCAAATGAGAAAGTCTACTTTGCCTCCCCAACTTGACACCTCCATTTGACTGCTAGTCAAAATTTATTTATTTATTTTTACTTAGTGGTTAAGGAAGTGATTTTAAGTGTATTGATGTATTTTTTTTATTTTTTAAATATATTTAAATATGTTAAAAAAATGTGAAAAGAAAAAAGAAAAAAAAAAAAATTTTACGCTGGGCGGTATGCCCAGCGGTCAAAATGGGGCGGCATAGTAGCCGCCCCCTTTCCAAATACATCCAAATACCAAAACATCATGTAAGTTACTTACAGAAATCGTTTTTTAACAAAATGGTCGCTCTGTTCAAATATATTGATATGTACACCTTACTTGATGAATCTTCTTCTAACTTTAAATTTTGGTTGGGAGAGAAAATTTGAGAAAGAAAATTAAGGAATAAGGACAAGAATGAATACTTTGACTAACTTTGTCTTGGTGGAATCTCTCAGGCTCTGCTTAATTATAGTGCTAATTATATCAAGATCACCATTCTAAACCATAAAAGTCTATATCTCTACCAAAAAAAGGAACAAAAACTTTAATTGACAAATTAAAAGCGTAGAAAAAATGCACTAATCCTCGGAGAGAACATATATTATTGGCCGGTTATAACTGAGTAAAATGACAGGGATGAAGACTGTCTCCTTCAAGATGACATGAACCCGAACGGTCTCTTTATACAAGATAAACAATAGTTCAACGAAAGTTTGCAAAAGCAATCCTAATCTTCCCAGGGTATGTACACATTTTCATTTTCCCATCCATAAATGTGACTGGAAATTAATGAAGCGATATTAGAGAATCTAGTAGACGAGAATTTTCAACAATCAATTGCTGAGAAATTGTTGCGAGCTAGTGCGTACTTGGAACTCTAGGATCGATCAATATCGCTAACCTTAATTTATTATCTAAACTTTATCAGGACCTAAAATAAGAGAAAGATAAATATATGAAATGAGCCTTATAATATTTATGGGTGGTGCTACTCCCACAGAGGGAGGCTACCGATTGAGAGATCTAGCTATAGTCACTGAATAGGTAAAAAAATTTGTTCTTTTTTTTTAGACATTTTTTAAAGTCAATTATAAATATTTTCAAAATAGAAATCACATGCAATTTCATTAAAAAAAAAATACGTACTTAACTATTAAGTAAAAAAAATAAAAAATAAAAAAACTCAATTGGTGCCACCATCCATATGTGGGAGAAGCATTTTGATTCCCATTTAAATTTTTTGGATAGTATTAAATTCTCAATAAATATTGTCTAATTCACTTCATGTATTTAATTAAAACTTTTAATTAAATCTTTCAAGGAAATTGTGGGATATTTTTCGATTCATGAATGGTAGGCACGTACGTACAATAATGCATCCCATGACGTACTGTCCATGCCACTTTGTCTTTGTCTTGCAACTTGCAATTAGAGGCGACTTCATTTTGTGGCTTACAAGCGGCTAGGAGATCGAGTCTTCTTCAGTGTGGCCGGGCTCTTTTCTATGTTGACTTAATTAGGATCAGGAATAGTTTGGATTCAGAGATGATGAGTTGAGATAGGTTTAGATAGTTTGTAAATAGTAGAATAAAAGTTGAATTATTTATTATACTTTATGTGAGAATTTGAGAAAGTTGTAATGATGAGATGAGATGAGTTGATATGAGTTGAGGTGGGTTTTGTGGTGTTTAGAAGACTTTATGATCATTTTCTGCTCTCATGCTATTTCTTTCAATTTTCTGTATTTGACAACTCCCAAAAAGTCTTTAAAATAACTTAATTGGTTTTGATAGCAAGATACTCTCATCTCATCTTATTTTATCTTATCTCATCTCAATATCCAAATATCATAAATACAAACACCTTTCAATTTCAAATCTTTAACTTTTTCATCTAATCATTACAATTTTTCCAAACTTTCAAACAAAACATTAAAAAAAAAAAATTCAATATTTTCAAATTTCAAAATAAAAATTATATTAAAAATTTATATTCTTAACAATATTTTAAATTTTTATTCAATTTTTTCTCTCTCATTTCCTAAAATCCCATAAAATCTTAACTCAAACCACTGCACTACTATTCACAAACTATTTACAGATAATCTCATCTCATCTCACTATCCAAGCTAGGACTAGGAGGAGGTTTGAAATGTGAGTTGAGATGAGATGCGTTGAGATGAGAGTTGAAAGTTAAATAAAATATTATTAGAATATTATTTTTTAATATTATTATTGTTTTGAGATTTAAAAAAATTAAATTGTTTATTATATTTTGTGTGAGAATTTGAAAAAGTTGTAATAATTAGATAAGATAAATTGAGATGAGTTGGAGAGACCTTTGTATCCAAACCGGGTTAATTCATTTGCTTGAGTTCTTCTCAAAATCAATAATAGGGATTACCTCCCAATGAGTATATGTAGAGTTAGCATTGCAAATGAACAAGAGTACTCGGCAAGCCACTTGAGTTCGGCTTGATCAAAGTACTCAAGTTTCACTCAATTCATTTGTTAAATAAGCGGTCCGTGAACATACAATTATAATCGGTTATTAAATAAAACAACTCGTATAAAACCCGTATGATATATACGCTGCTCTACAAACAACAATGGGATCATTAACCATCAAGAAAGTATTTTCCCTTCTCATCAACTTTGTCCTATTTGCTCAGTTGGTCCCTAATTAATTCACTGGAAGCAGCTTTTTCTTCTAATTCTTCCAAAGAACATTGATGTGTATTTTATATATATATATATATATATATGCCAAGATTCTTTAGATCAATTAACAACATCTTAGTTTCTCACTAAAAGAACCAAAGATCAAATATATTCCCCCTTCCCATGTATCAAAAACAAAAACTTATCAAATATTATTGTTTTGAGATTTAAAAAAATTGAATTGAGATTTGAAAAAGTTGAATTGTTTATTATATTTTGTATGAAAATTTAAGAAAATCGAAATGAAGAGATGAGATAAGTTGAGATTTGTATTTTTATTAAAATGATTTCGGTTAAGTAAAAGGACTAATTAAAACAATGACATCACTATTGTCGTGTGTTAACTGACTTGTGTGATCGAATTAGTTTGGTAGTCATATTATAATTCATTGTGAAAATCATTTTTCGTTAACTGACTTTTCTAAGCACATCCAAATATCAAATAGAAGTGATATAGCCACAAAGAGATCTTACAAAAATAAACTTTCAAATTGATATAGTTTCATATGATACGTTAGATTTACTTTATAATAAAAGTAATTTTACACCCAAACGTACCATATCAAAATACGTAATTTTTTGAGCTTTTTTTTATAGAATTTCTTTGTGGCTAAAGCATTTCTCAATACCAAAACATCATGAAAGTTATTTACAGATTAATTGTGATACAACGAAACAAACAGAGCCGCCTAAATCTCATTAATTTTAGTTATTTGGTCGTCCCTCTTGACTGCGGAAACTTCCTCGATCTCATCTTTTCGTTCGAACCTAAATGAGATCCTATCATTTGTGATTCTAGTGGGTAAACGTATGAACATAATAAAAGGATGAACATATGAACTTTGCCGTGGTGGAATCTCTCAAGCCCTCTGCTTAAATATAGTGACTTATGTATCAAGACCATTGTGAACCACAAATGTCTATACATCTCTATCGAAAAAGGAACCAAGACTTTGACAGATTAAACGATAGGAAGAAGACTAGATCCTTCAACGTAACATGATGACCCCCAATGCACAAGATAAAGTATAGTTCGACCAAAGTTCGTAAAAGCAATAAGTCAACATTTTGATTTTCCCAACCATTGATGTGACTCGAATGTTGAATGTACTGTGGAATCTAGTCGACGATTCCAACCTTGAATTAATGATCAGAAATGTCGCAAGAAAGTATAATTTACTCGGAAGGATGGAATCAATGTACCTAGCCCTAAAATTATTTTTCTAAACTTTATCAATACCTAAAATAGGAGAAAGATCAATATATTAAATGAGTCATAATACAATGCTAATTACCATTTAGGCTTTGTTTGGATGTTGAGTTGAGTTGAAATAAGTTGAGTTATTTATCAATACTAGTGAGTTGAGATGATGGAGTGACTGTTGTGGGGTCCACCTAAGATGAGTTTAGATGTGCTTGGATGTTAAGATCATGAATTTAGATGTATTTATGAAAAGTTGAAAAAGGTTGTGAGTCTGGCGTGTAAAGATGTGTTGAGTTGAAAATGTTGTACGTGGATCTCACGTGTAAAGATGTTTAGAGTTGAGATGCATTTAGTAATTTGAAAGTTTGGTGTTTAGATATTAGACTCAGCTTACAATTAGACTGAACTGAGTTAATCTAAGTTAAGTCTATGTTCCAAATGGGACCTTAAACTTTTTGAATACCAAAATTCTCAATAAATATTGTACAATTCACTCCACGTGTTTATATTACTTTTAGATTGATGAGTGGTAGGCCTCGTACAAGATTGCTTATAAATAAAGCCCTTAACTATTATACCCTCTACGAGTAAAAACAATGGGAGCATTAGCCATTAAGAAAGTATTTTCCCTTCTCATCAACTTTGTCCTATTTGCCCAGTTGGTTTCATCACTGGACGCGCCTGCCTTTTCTTCTAATTCTTCCAAAGAAGCTATTGCTCTTCTGACATGGAAAAATAGCCTTCAAAATGAATCTCAATCCCACTTATCTTCATGGATTCCAGTTTTTTCTTCCAATCTAAACCTAAGTAGGAATCCATGCAATTGGCTTGGTATTTCATGCAACCTTGCTGGAAGCATCGTCAAAATAAACCTTACCGAATCTAGCTTACAAGGTACGCTTCACGGATTTTCTTTTTTATCATTTCCAAATCTTGCGTCCATTGATCTTTATGTGAACACTCTTTATGGGACAATTCCACCTCAAATTAGCTCCCTGTCAAAACTCAAATATCTCGATTTGTCCTTTAATCAGTTTTCAGGCAAAATCCCACCAGAAATTGGCAAGCTAGCTACTCTTAAGGCCCTCCACCTCGGACGTAATAACTTAAACGGCTCCATTCCTGAAGAAATAGGGCGCCTAAACCTTCTAACTGAATTTTATCTTTACAAAAACCATATAGACGGTTACATCCCTTCTTCTTTAGGCAATTTGAGCAACTTGGTTATTTTGCTTCTTTATGGCAATGAACTTTCTGGTTTCGTTCCTCCAGAAATGGGAAACCTCTCCAATTTGGATCAACTTGACATTAGTCAAAACCACCTGACAGGTCCAATCCCTTCCACTTTCGGGAACTTGAAAAGGCTAACCATCTTGCACATGTTTGATAATTCACTTTCCGGTCCCATCCCTTCGGAGATTGGAAATTTGAAATCCCTAAAGAGTGTAAGTCTTCAACACAATAATCTTTCGGGTTCAATTCCAGCATCATTATTAGGTGATTTGGTAAATCTTACCCTACTTCACCTGGATAATAATAGCCTTTCTGGATCCATTCCTACAGAAATAGGAAACTTGACTTCTCTCAAAGATCTACAGTTGGATCATAACCAGCTATGTGGTTCTCTTCCAACTTCTTTTGCTAACATGAGCAATTTGATATTTTTAGTACTTCGTGAAAACCAACTTACCGGTCCAATTCCTCAAGGAATTGGAGATCTCATCAACTTGAAAACTCTACAACTGGACACAAACCAATTTATTGGTAATTTGCCTCAAAACATTTGCCATGGTGGATCACTTCGGTACTTTGCTGCAAGCAACAACCATTTGGATGGCCAAATTCCCAAAAGTTTCAAAAATTGCACAAGCATAGTCAGAGTCCAATTAAGAGGTAACCAACTCATTGGAGATATATCTAAGGACTTCGGTGTCTATCCAAACTTGGAGTTCATAGATCTAAGGCATAATCGATTTTATGGAAGGATCTCAAGTAATTGGGGCCAGTGTCAACAACTACAAACCCTACTTCTGGGTAAAAACAATATTACTGGTAGCATACCAAAAGAGATCGGGAACTGGACTACTCAGCTAGGTGAACTTGATCTTTCTTCAAATCATATAGTTGGGACGATTCCAAAAGAATTCGGAAGCCTAATTTCTCTAATGAAATTGTGGATGAATGGCAATCAAGTCTCTGGCGCTATACCTTTTGAATTTGGGTTCTTGACAAATCTTGAATATCTTGACCTGTCCTCAAACAAGCTGAGTAAGTCAATTCCAAGTAATTTCGGGGACTTCGTGAAATTGATAGAATTGAATTTAAGCCACAATGATTTTAGCGAAAGGATTCCAACACACCTCATGAACTTATCTCATATCTCCAAATTAGATATGAGTTATAACTCTTTAAACGGAGAGATACCAATGGAAATTTACAAATTGGAGAGCATAGTGATCTTAAATCTCTCCCATAATCATCTTTCTGGTTTCATTCCGAAAGCATTCGAAGAAATGCATTGGTTGTTGTATGCCGACATATCCTACAATGAGTTGCAGGGTCCGATTCCCAATAGCAACGCATTTATAAATGCTTCTGTAGAAGCATTACAAGGGAACAAGGGATTGTGTGGTAATGTTCTAGGACTACATCCTTGCAATGTTTCCATGATATACAAACATAGCTCAAAAAGGGGACACAAAGTCGTGTTTCTTCTCGTTTTCCCACTTTTAGGAGTAGTTACTGTTCTACTTTCTATCTTTGGGTTTTTTCTCTTTATGCAAAGAAGAAAGACGGATCTAGAATCCAAACAAAGCAAGACCGAGGGCCAAGTACTGTCTCTTTCAATATTACATTTCAATGGAAGAACATTGTATGATGAAATCATAAAAGTGACCAATGGTTTTGATGCTCTATATTGCATTGGGAAAGGAGGACATGGAACTGTCTATAAAGCAGAGCTAACTTCAGGTGATATCTTAGCCGTGAAGAAATTCAATCAACCACTGCATGATGCTAGTGAGAACAGATTTCAAAAGGAGTTCTTGAATGAGATAAGGGCATTGATAGACATACGCCATCGAAACATTGTTAAACTTTATGGTTTTTGTTCTCATGTGCAACATTCCTTTTTGGTTTGTCAATATCTAGAAAGGGGTAGCTTGTCCCTAATCTTGGGCAACGAAGATGCTGCTAAAGTATTGGGTTGGAGTAAGAGATTGAATATTGTTAAAGGTGTGGCAAATGCCTTGTCTTACATGCACAATGATTGCTCCCCTCCGATTATTCATCGTGACATATCAAGCAGCAACATCTTGCTGGATTCTCAATTTGAGGCTCATGTTTCAGACTTTGGGACTGCTAGGCTTGTGGAGGTAGACTCATCCAATTGGACTTCCCCTGCAGGCACTTATGGATATATTGCACCAGGTTATAAATTATTTCATTGTCCTTTCAAAGAAAAGCATGCATATGTGTTGATTTTGTCCATCTTTCCTTTATTTCTTTTCTTTGCAGAGCTTGCTTATACAATGAAGGTAACTGAAAAATCTGATGTGTATAGCTTTGGGGTATTGGCAATCGAAGTCATTAGAGGAAAGCATCCAGGTGATTTCATCTCCTCACTATCATCGCCGTTAGCTATGGAGAACATACAAGTGAAAGATGTGTTGGACCAACGCCTTCCATTTCCAACAGTTCAAGTTGAGAATGAACTAATAATAGTCGTACAGCTTGCCATGAAATGCTTAAATGTCTGTCCACAATCAAGGCCGACAATGCACATGATTTCTAAAGTGTTATCGACCAATATTAATGCACATTCCTAGAGCCATCCAGACATGCATTGCCAACTTGAAAGTCGAGAGTTGAAGATTATAGACTATCTAGATAATAATTAATGAAAATAAGTGCTAAAATCATGTGCTAGTCTAAGATACTTAATTATTAGAGCATTTTCTTTCCATCCCAAGTATTTATGTGTAACTTTAGTTTTTAGTTGTATGAGTGTTAAGGTATCTTTTTTTTATCATCTCATGTCCTTCTATTTAATTCCAACTATATCAATCAACAAAAGTGTCTTTTGGGAGTATATGTGGCAAGGTTTTGGAACTCTAAGGTTTGTTTGTTCTCAATAAATCCTTTAATAGATATCCATGAGATTTGAAACTTTTGAAGTTGAATACCTTAATTTAAAAAAGTGGGAGCTTGAGACATCAATTTTTAATTTTTTTATTTATTTTAGAAGTAGTCTTATATAGAATTTTTTTTAGGGGCGCATGATATATGTTGTCATGAAGTGATAGAATGAGAGTACCACGTCATCTATATTCTTTGAGTACTTAATAATTTTTCCTTAGTTGAATTGCAAATTTGTTGGGAAACTTCAGGTTCAAGCTGAAAGAATTAAAATTATATCAAATTCACTGACAAGATTTTTGAAAGATAGTCGCTAGTCCTTCATGAGATAGACATGAATCTAGCCAAAATCCCACCAATTTTTCTAGATGTTAGGTGAATTAAGGCACTCGCATCAAGAAGGCAATCCATGCATCTTACAACTAACTTTTGAGAACATCCAAGTAGATTTTTTTTTCTAAAGTTTAAGGGGAATAGTTGTAACGCCTTGGTCCCGGATGGAGTCAGAGAGTTACTACTTGTCGCCTAAATCATTTTTTACAATACAAATAAATATTCCAAAGACTCAATAAACATATCCTCATCCATTTTCAAAAACTGCATAACCATAAATACGACTACTCAAGGCTTAATATAATTGTCAACATCCCAATAAATCTAGTCAATACAATCAATCAATCTACAGAATAATAACCTTTCAATAATCTCAATACCTATTCCCTACACTTAGCAATCTTGTACCGGTTTTCTATTCTTGATCCTTAATCTAAGCATTCACTTTATCTGAAAAATATTGTGGAGATAAATATTGAGTTATCAACAACTCAGTAAACATAGAACATATACTAGTATGTAAACATGAGCATTTTCACAGAGTTCAGAATGCAGAAACAAAACATTTTAGTTTCAATATGCAAATCTCAAAAATACATATTATCAGAAAATCAGAACGACACTTCAAACTGTTCATATTCAAGAACCAACTTTTCATATTCGAAGACCCCTTTGGCACAACATGACCGAACATCTCCATCTTATCATATCATATCAATGCATCATATCAGAACAGAGACCATGTTTAAACCCTGTGGTAAGGTTGTGCGATCTGTGAAAGGCCAAGCAAAACATAAATTACCATACTATCAAAGCGATTGCACTCAGAGCAGATACCACTATTATATCCCGTGGTCGGGCCAGAGGTAACTATTATATCCAATGACAGGGCTAGAGGTCACTATTGTATCCCATGACAGGGCCAAAGGTCACTATTATATCCCATGACAATGCCAGAAGTCACGATTATATCCCGTGACACGGTTAGATATCAAAGCAAAACATAATTAGAATCACCATATCAGAACCAAAATCAGAGTCAGAACAGAATCATAAAGTCATGCCAAAGGTTTTTCAGATGCCACATCATATCAAAATAGAGTACTGAAATTCAAATCATTTCACATTTTTCAAAACAGATTCAGAACATCTTCACATCACATGCAAAAATTATCAAATTTTCATATTCACTCATTTTTCTCAGTTCAATAACAGAATGCCAAAAATAAGCTCATGTCTAAATCAGTTATGCCCGAAAATACTTTATTCATATATAGAATTTCATGAGTAATGCAGAACAAATAACTGAGGTCATTTCAAATTTCTTTTCATAACAAAACATGCATATTTTCCAAAAATCAACCTCAACCCATTTTATTTTTATGCAAAGTCTAGCATTGGAACCCCACTTACCTAGACTTTTTAGCTTTCAGAATTTTTCCCACAATAATGTCGAACGAATATTAATTGTCACCTATAAGATTTTCATGTAACTTCTATAAATTTCAATGAACACGTATTTCGATACTTAAACCTGAAATACTCAAATAACCTATTTTTCCCAAATGTCTACAATTCTCTTAATTCTAAAATATCAATACTTCCCAAATTTTTATCATCCTAAAATATCAATACTTCCTAAATTTTTATCAATATCGTTTCACTCTACTGACTAATACATTAATATTAAAAATATTTCTATAAAATAAGATTTTTGGTACTAGTATAAAGTGGTATTAGACCCACTTAGAAAATATTATACTAGTTCTTGTAAACACACCCATGGTTACAAAATAACATAAAAGTACACGTTGTAATTCAAGGGACAAAATTGCAATAACTAATCTTTCTAGAGCTTTAAGTAAAAATCCATAAGCCATGTTTTTCTTTGTTTGCAAGGAAGTATACCTAGACCCAAGTTGTGCGATGGAGCCTCACTGTGAGAGGAGATGTCGCGGCGGGGCTGGAGTGGCAGGCGGCTAACTCGACGGTGGAGCACTGAGAGAGAGAGAGAGAGATGAGAGAGAGTAAACACGGAGAGAGAAAGAGAGTAAGTCGTGAGAGGGAGAGGGAGAGAGACCGCACGGGATACTCACCCAAAGGGCAGCAATGCGGCGGCGACAAGGTGGTTGGGCAGCGGCAGATCGTGGAGTGGTTAGGGCGTCGGTGTTGCTGGGCTTTCCTTGCCATGGCTGGTGGCATCGAACGAGATGAAGTGCTCTGTTTTGAGATGCAAAAACTAAGGTCGTTCGTTGAGGTTGAGAGTGGTGTTTTTCGACATGGGTTCACGGTTGGCTATGGCGGTGAGGTCTGGGTAGATGTTTACGTGGGGTGGACGAACTAGGCGGTAGTGGTGGAGTCTTGCACTGTAGTATCTGGCTTTCCCATGGTTGCTATGATGGTCTGCATGGTTAGAGTCCTGCATTGCAGCGGCTAACACACAGTAGTTGAGCAGGGGTACTACGGTGGTGTAAGGCAGAGGCACTGGCCTGAGTTTGGACGAACACGGGTTGGGCAGGCCTTCTTGTAGGGACGATGGCCGTGAGGGGTGGGACAGTGGTTATCACATGGCGGTTTCAAGGCTGACTATGGTGGCTGAGCAGCTTATTCTGTCTTGGGTTGGTTGTGGTTGGACTGGGTGCGACTAGGCCTTGCTGCTTGAAACATGCAGATTTGTCTCTTGGGTGGTAAACAAAGGGATGTGGTTTCGGTGGTGTTAACCGTGGTGGGTTCACGGTGGTGGAGGTTGGCTTTGAACGAGGAGAGGCTGGGTGATTCTTGTGGCTGGTTGCAGCTATAAGGACAACTACAAATCATGCACAAAATCTGAATTAGAAATGATTATACTCATTTAATTCTTTTTTATTTGCTTGATTTGTACAACACATAGTTTGCTATACATTAGCTTAAGTTTAGGAATAGTTTTTGGTTTCAAAATTCTATATATATTTGTCTTCATCATCTAATGAAAGTGTGTGAATCATTTTTTCCAAACTCTGTATAATTCTCTACATGGTATCAATTTAAAAGCCCCAAATACTCTAACAAGTATCTTCCAAGTTTTCTTTTTCCTGCTATTGCCAAGGCTAACTCCTCCTCTGAAATTGTTCCCATAGCTATCAATGCGACTCAGCAAATCACTGCTTGACTCACACCAACAAACTTTCCTTCATGGCATGCTCAATTTGAGTCCCTTCTTCTCGATTATAACCTCTTTGGTTATGTCGATGGAACTCATATTTGGCCACTTCAACTGACGTCAAATGATGCAGCTATTACTGTAGCTTATCAAATTTGGTTCCGTCAAGATAAACTTATTCTAAGTGCAATCTTGACTTTTGTTTCTCCAGCAGTGATATCAGTCATAGCTACCTCAAAGACGTCTCATCAAGCCTGGACCAAACTTACCAAACTGTATGCCAGTCGATCCAGGACTCGAGTAATGCAGCTCAAATAGGATCTCACCCTCATGCAGCGTGGCACTCGTACGATAACAGAGTATCTTCACTTTGTTAAAAGTATTGCTGATGAGCTTGCTCTCAGTGATGCACCTTTATCTCAAGATGACATCACATTATATGTTCTATAGGGGTTAGGCTCTGAATATCATGATATTGTTGCCCCTATTTGAGCCCAAGAATCCTCCCTCTTCTTTGAAGAGTTACATGATCTGTTACTTGGTCATGAGGCCTATCTCGAAAGAATTGAGTCAACTACACAATCATTGGTACTCACTGCCAACAATACTCAACGTCGAGACTCCTGTCCTTTAAAGCCTCAATACTCAGCAAACCAACAATCATCAAAGGCTGACTCTCAATCCAAACCTCGACAACTCAAACACTACAAATACTCACCAAAGTGCCAATATTGTGATCAACAAGGTAATATTGCAAAGTATTGCCCAAAACTAAAGTCATCTGAAGCAACTGCGAATTGCACACTACTGCTCCTAGTCCAAATAAACGTCGGCTCCTTGATTCAGCAGCTTTTCAAAATATCACATCTCAGGTTTCAAATGTACAATTCCATTTTGAATATGATGGTGCTGATGAGGTTATTATTGGAGATGGATCAGGTTTGCCCATCACTCACTCTGGCTCTCTCACTTTCTCACTCTTTCCTTTCCAAAGCAAAACAATGTTTTATTGAAATTTCACCCAAATTATGTTCCTGTGAAGGATCGGAGAATAGGGTAGACAATTCATTGAGGCCCGTGTGAGATTGGAGTTTATCCTCTTTCTTCATCACCTGTTGCTACACCAATTGCTCTTATTCATGAAAGAACATCAACAGCTGGTCGGCAATAAAGCCTTGGCCATCCATCTTCAAAAGTTGTAAATCGCATAATTAGTTGTTTTCCTCTTCCAACAAGTTCTTGTGATTTTAGTTCTACTCATTGTCACTCATGTGTCATCAATAAAGCTCATCAGTTGCCTTTTCATAAGTTAATTTAATTTATACAGATGTATGGGGACCTTCCTCCACAACCAGTCTCAATGGTCATCGCTTTTATGTTATCTTTGTTGATCATTTTACAAAATATGTCTGGTTCTTTTCCTTGCATCAAAAATCATATGTCAAACTCATATTTTCTCATTTTTATAAAATAATTGAAACACAGTTTGACACAAAAATTAAAGGGGTATACTCTGATAATGGAGGGGAATTTATTGTCCTTCAACCATTCTTTACTAAGCATGGTATTAGCCATTACACGACTGATCCACATACACCCTAACAAAATGGAGTTTCTGAGCGTCGTCATAGACACATTGTGGAGACAGGACAAACTCTTCTTAGTCATGCTTCCCTTCCATCAGAATATTGGGCATATGCATTTGCAACAACCACATATTTGATAAATAGACTTCCTTCACCTGTTCTCCAACATAAATCACCACTTGAAGTTTTATTCAATCAAAAGTCTCGGTATGAGGAACTTAGATCATTGGGATGCCTATATTTTCCTTGGATGAAGCCTTATAACACCAACAAGATAATTACAACATAAATCTATACCGTGTCTTTTTGTTGGTTACTCAACTAGTCAAAGTGCTTATATGTGTCTTCATCTCTCCACTCAGCATCTCTATACTTCTAGGCATGCCATTTTTTATGAGTCTGTTTATCCTTTCAAACAAGAGCCACCAACTCAACTCTTGACTCATCAACCTCAGAAAATACCTTCCTTTTAAGACCAATTTTGTAGATTGCCTCACATGACACTCCACAAGTGTCACGGCCTCAAGAAGTTCTCTCGCCTAGTTCTTCGACTTCAACTAAGTTACAGTGACACAAGTGCCAGTTTCAGATCAGATAACTCATGCAAACTTAACTCCTCTTCATGTCCTAGACATTTAAGTTACTCCATCTCCGTCATAACCCACACGCACAATCATCACAAGATCCATGAATAATATTTTTGGGCCGAAGCAACTTCATAACACTTCAAAGCACCCAATACCTGAACCACCCAAGCCTACATGTGTTAGTCAGGCTCTCAAAGATCCAAACTGGCGCAAAGCCATGTCAGATGAAGTCACAGCCTTCTTCATCATGGGACATGGGAGTTGGTTCGCCTTGCTCCAGATCAAAACTTTGTTGGGTGCAAATTTGTGTTTCGAAAGAAAAGAAATCCTGATGGCACAATAAGTTGGTATAAAGCTCGACTCATTGCCAAAGGTTTTCATCAATGGCCAAGCGTTGACTACTCTCAAACATTCATCCTAGTGGTGAAACTAGCAACAATTGGGCTCATTCTAACCATTGTTGTCTTGCATGGGTGGTTGCTATGTCAGCTGGATATTAATAATGCATTCCTGCATGGTACCCTTGAAGAAACAGTTTTTATGTATCAACCTCCAGGATTTGAAGATTCATCTAAACTCAAACATGTCTGAAGCAAGCACCACGATAGTGGTACAAAGCTCATAGGGATGCACTACTCAGCTTTGGTTTCATACTCTCGGCAATTGACAATTCTTTGTTCATCTATAAGACTAATGACATCCTGTGTTATTACCTTGTTTATGTTGATGACATAACTGTAACAGGCAACAACAAGAAGTTTGCAAATGCTATCATAGAAAAGCTTGGCACTACCTTTTTAGTTAAAGGCATGGGTCTCTTGCATTTTTTCTTAGGAATAGAGGTCATTCCCACACCAAAAGGGTTGTTTCTGTCTCAACACAAGTACATTCAAGAAGTTTTATCAAGAACCTCCATGGACAGTGCTAAAGAAGTACTAACTCCAATGTCAACTACAACTAAGCTCACAACTCCAAGTGATTCCGAGAATGCTAATGGGTTGAGTATAGAAAACAATTGGTGCACATCAATATCTGGGACTCATACGTACAAACATTACCTTTGCTGTTAATCAACTAGCTCAATTCATGCAAAATCCAAAAGCACACCATTGGGCTGCAGCAAAGAGGCTTCTCAGGTATCTCAAGCAAACAATGTTCCATGGTCTTCTCTTACAAAAAAAATGGTCAATTCGAACTGAAGACATATAGTGATGCGGACTGGGCATCAAACACAAAAACTTGAGTTTCAACGAATGCTTTCATAATATTTATTGGTTCAAATCCAATTCCATGGTCAGTAAGAAAACAAAAGGCAGTCTCGAGATCATCAATAGAAGCTAAGTTTCGAGCACTTACAACTGCTACCTGCAAAACAGTGTGGCTTAAATCACTCATTCAGGAACTTGGTCTTAACCTTCTACAAGTACCACAACTGTTTTGTGACAATATTGGAGCCATTCATTTCAATCTGAACCGAATTCAACATACACGAATGAAACACATTTAAATCGATCTTCTCTTTGTTCGAGATCTCATCAAAAAAGGAACAATCCGTGTACATCACATTCATACTATGGATCAACAAGCTGACCTCCTCACAAAATCACTACCCCGTCAACGGTTTCAAACCTTAAGATCTAAGATTGGTGTTGCAAACGGCACCACCATCTTGAGGGGGCATAAAAGGACATCTACAAATCATGCACAAATTCTGCATTAGAAATTGTAATTGATTATACACATTTAATTATTTTTTATTTGCTTGATTTGTATAGCACATAGTTTGCTATACATTAGCTTAAGTTTACGAACAGTTTTTGGTTTAAAAAATCTTTATATATATGTCTTCATCATCTAATGAAAGTGTGTGAATCATTTTCTCCAAACTCTATATAATTCTCTACAGTAGCGACAGTACTTAGACAATTTCCAAAGGCACGAGATATATGTGTATTTATATGGATGATATGAAAACCCTAGAGAATGAAAAGGGATAGACGTGCATGGGAAGTGTCGTGCGTGGTGGGGTGCAGTTTGCACCAAGCTGGGCAAGGTTTGGCACTGGGCCATTGTGTTACAATAGTTAATTATTAGATATTAGAGTACGTATGAGATGGTATATTGTACTTCCACGTTATCACATTATATTATATCATTAAAATTGTTTATATAACTACCTAATGATTTCAAATTCTGTGATGGAGTCAGAGTTACACCATGTGTCCATATAGACTATATTTATTTACTCTCTTTTAAGCACCATTCCTGATTTGTAGCAGCATGAACCTTCTTCTAACTTCAAATTTAGGTTGGGATAGAAAAATTGGGAAAGAAAATTAAAGAATAAGGACAAGAATGAATACTTTGACTGACTTTGTCTTGATGGATCTCTCAGGCTCTGCTTAATTATGGTGAAATATTATATCAAGATCACCATTGTAAACCATAAATGTCTATATCTCTACCAAAGAAAGCAACAAAGACTTTGACAAATTAAAAGTGTAGAAAAAATGCACTAATCCTCGGAGAGAACATATATTTCTGGCCCGGTTATAAATGAGTAAAATGATAGGGATGAAGACTGCCTCCTTCAACACATGAACCCAAACAGTCTCTTTATACATGTTAAAAGAATAGTTCAACGAAAGTTCGTAAAAGCAATCTAATCTTCCCAGGGTATGTATACATTTTCATTTTCCCATAGATGTGACTTGAAATTAATGAAGCGATAGAGAATCTAGTAGTCGAGAACTTTCAACAATGAATTGCTGAGAAATTGTTGCCAGAAAGTTGAATGTACTGGGAAGGCTGGGATCAATATCGCTAGCCTTAAATTATTATCTAAACTTGATCGGGACCTAAAATAAGACAAAGATAAATATATGAAATGAGTCTATAATATTTATTGATTCCCATTTAAATTTTTTGAATTGTATTAAATTCTCAATAAATATTGTATAAGGGGTTGGTTGCTTGGGAACTTACATGAGAGTTTCTCTTCTCATAATTTCTTTTCCAAATATTATTCAAATATAAAACACTTTTTGATTTTAAAATTTTTACTTTATCATTTAATGATAATTAGTACCTAATCATTATAACTTTTTCAAATTTCAAAACAAAACACAAAATATAATTTAACTTTTTTAAATCTCAAAATAAAAATTATATTCAAACAAGTTTTAAACTTTATAATATTTTTATTCATCTTTTTCTCTCTTTTATTTCTCAAAACCTAATAAAATATTTTAACTCAAATAATTTTATTGCTATTTACAAACATTTGACAACTATTAACAGAACTCTTATTTCATCTCATTACCCAAACATGTCATCCACTTTTACTCAAATAATTTACTTAATGTGTTTATAACTTTAAATTAAAACTTTCAAGTTGGAACAAGGAACTTGTGGGATATTTTTCGATTCATGAATGGTAGGCTCGTACAATAATGCATCATCCCATGACTGTCCATACCACTTTGTCTTGACTTGCAACTTGCACTTAGAGGCGACTTCATTTCGTGGCTTACAAGAATGAGAGTCTTCTTCAGTGTGTGCTTTTTTTCTATATTGATTTGGTCTTGTTTGGTTAGACAGTTCAGATGATATGAAATGAGGTGAGATATTTTGAATAGTAACGAAATATTTTGAGTTAAGATGAGATGAGATAATTTGTAAAAAAATATATGTTTGGATAGTAAGATGAGATGCAATAATTGTCTTTTTGAGATTTGATAAAGTGATGGGTTTCATCAATGATTGGATATGATTTAATAATTATTGAATTATATAATAATGACTATATTAATAAAAAAAAGTAATATTGATGAGTAATATTAAAATAATGTATAAAAATTCTTTTTTGTTTCCCAAGTTGGACGAAATTATTGTAAAATCCCAAAAAAAAAAAAGTAATATTGATGAGTAATATTAAAATAATGTATAAAAATTCTAGTTTGTTTCCCAGGTTGGACGAAATTATTGTATAATCTAAAAAAAAAAAAAAAAAAGAAAAAAAGAATCTGTTGGAACTATATTAGTTTAATTATGAGAGAAATAAGGGAAATGAATGGAATTCAAATGAGGTCCGCTACAATCACCGAAAAAGTGGCCCGAAGAAGCTGTGTCTCGATTAATGTATTTTATTTTTTTCATGTATTTTTTTAATCATCATAAATAACTTAAAAAAAATAAAAAATTCACAACATCATTAAAAAATATTATTTTAATAACTAAGTAAAAAAAAAAAAAAAAAGTGAAAAGTCATTCGGGACACAAATTGGGTATTAATGCATTTCTCAAATTCAAATTGAAGGTGATGGATGGGTCACGGGTACACTGCTTCATTGTTGAGATGTCAGAACTCAATTTAATGATGCTGAAAAGTAAAGCGTGTTGAAAACCCTTGAGATGAGATAGAAAACGTCTGAATCGTGTAACCAAATCGGAATTAACTTTAGGATTTTCTGCTCTAGCGCTATTTCTATTAATTTGCTATCTTCGACAACTCCCAAAAAGACTTGAAAATAACTAAAGTGATTTCCTTGAGTTCTTCGCAAAACCATTGATAGGGATTACCTCCCAACAAGTATATGCAGATTCAGTTATGATTGCAAATGAACAAGACTATGTGGCAAGCCGCTGGAGATCAGCTCGATAAAACTCAAGTTCACTGAATTCATTTGTTAAATAAGTGGTCCGTGAACATACAATTATAATAGGTTATTAAATAAAATAACTCGTATAAAACTCAAAATGAATCCCAATCGCACTTATCTTCATGGACTTCAGTTTCTTCTTCCAATCTAAACCTAAGTTCCTTCCATGCAATTGGCTTGGTATTTCATGCAACCTTGCAGGAAGCGTCATCAAAATAAACCTTACCGAATCTAGCTTACAAGGTATGCTTCACGGATCTTCGTTTTTGTCATATCCAAATCTTGCGGATTGATCTTTATATGGACACTCTTTTTGGGACAATTCCACCTCAAATTAGCTCCCTGTCAAAACTCAAATATCTCGATTTGTCCTGTAAGGACCACCTTGTAGATAATAACTAAAACGGCTCCATTCCTGAAGACACTCACTACAACAAATTTGATTTTTAGAGAGAAATTTTTTTGAGACAATTTTTTTCGTCTCTAAAAATCACTTTTAGGGACGAAATCCAAATTTCGTCCCAAAAAAGTCCCACTATTCGAACAATAATTTATCGTTCGAACAATAACATTTAAAGACGAAAGTAGTTATCCCAAAAAATGATGTACGTTCGAACAATTTGTTATTCCGTTCGAACAGTGTGTAGTCCGTTCGAACGGTTTGTTATATTAGTTTCAACGGTGTAAATCTCGTTCGAATAGTAAAAACTATGTTCGAACAGTTACAACCACGTTCGAACTATCTCATTCTAATGCGCCAAATATTGCCCGGGAAGTGGAACGCGCCAAAGCAAATATTGTCCGGGAAGTACAATGCGCCATTTTTTTAAATTCATAAACTTCGTTCGAACAAAGATAGTTTCAATTCGAACCATTAAATTTTTTAATTGCTTGTCGCAAATTAATATTTGCGACGAATATTTATATCATTTGCGGCGCTTTATAATCGCCGCAAATAGTTTTTCACAGAATGTAAAAAGAATAAAATTTCTCTTGCACGCGGAGACCCCAAACCCTAAAATAAAAGTTTTCCTTATCTCCTCTAGCCCCAGCCGCCCCCTGTATTTTTCCTTCTCTCTGTAAATAGACCAGCAACCCCCATCTTTCAGCTCGTCCCGTCGCCGACCCACCACGCCGTTCCTCTCCTTCAGGCGCTACTAGTAGTATGTCCCCTTCTCTCGCTTCTCTTTGTATTTCTTTGTCTCTATCTCAACTCCCCATCTATTTCTCACTCTCTCTCGGGTTCTCTTTCATATGGTCTCACTCTCTCTGATTCAGGCTAGCCATCGGGATTGTAAAACGACATGCCACAACCCGTGGAGCTGGATTCATCTGCTCTCACTTGGTCTATTTGTGCTCATATATCGGTTTATGCTATTTATTCATGATTTAAAGATTTGATGTAGAAGTCATTGGTGCTCTTTGAATTAGGACCCTAGATTTGATTTTTTTTTTTTTAATTCCAATTTGTTTTGGGATTACACTATTGTTGTGGCTTAATGTTTAGGTTAATGTGGCAGAGTTTGTGCTTGTTTTTTTCCTCCACTCATTTGTTTCATTGGTTTGATTTGCAGGCCTGTGGTTAGCCTTGTTTATCCTTTGTAAGTGGGATTCTTCTTTTCATTTTTATTTCATTAGGGCAATTGAAACTAAACCCCTTGTTGAGATTATAATGTTTATTGTAGTGATTTTAGTGTTTGTTCATTATACAATGCTAATGCTCTGAGTGTGTATTAATTTACTAGAAAATATAAATGATTTTCATTATCTTGGATGGGTTTGAACTTTGTTGGAGGCTATAGTAGCTGGAAGTTCATTTGGAATCTGATTCGTAGGTAGTGACTTCTTATGCTAGGCATGGTAATTGGCATTATGTGATCTGGTTTGATATCCAAATTATATTGATTTTTTGTTTCTAATACATCATTTCTCAGCTTTTGTGGAGTTTGGTTGACTTTTTATTGGCAACTATTTGATAGTCTGAATATTTTGCATGTTCATGATATATGATAAGGCTTCATTGCAATTGTAAGATGTAGGGCATCTATTTTTAATTTTGTAGAGGCTGCATATGAAGTAATTTAGCACTCATTCTAATCAGTTGTAATGTCAAAAAAGTTGTGGCCGGCAAGTTTTGTTTCTCTGTACTTATTAAATCCCCTACTGGGATAGCTTTTCAACTCCATAGATGTTGTATGGGTTAGGTAGCATCTTCTTCTTACATTGTATATGGTTTCTGAGTTGTGGAATTTATTTATGCTAACCAGTCAAAAATTAGATTAAGTTATATGTGGTTGTTTTATCGATGAGTCTAGATATCATTTTTGTGAATTTCATGAAAATGATTTAGTTAGTGACTTGTGCTCTAAATATTTTTTCCAGTATGACCAACAAGGCCTCCTTTCAACGATTGTGCTAAAGTAAATATTGAAGTGTACAATATCGTCCACAACATTTGTTGCACCAACAAGCATTTGGTATTGGATTGATGCTGAAACATTTGTTGTTATGGCTGCATGCTACATTAATTGTACTAATGATTTGTGTAATTTGTTAGGAACATATGTTGTTGGTTTGTGAGCGTATACCAATTGCTGGTTTGGTTTGTTATGGTTTCATGCTACATTTAAAATAAACTTGGTTGTTTCTATTTATCTCAGATTGTAGTGGTTGGATTGTAGTGCTAAGAGTAAAGAGATAAACATACAAGGCAAGTGACTTTAATTGTTGAATTTTTCAAAATCTCTACAGGGACTTGGCCTTACATTGACGGGGAATAGAGCAAAGTTAAAGGAGATTAAGCTAGTGAAAGACGAGATAAACTTCAAGCAACAAGATTGGTAGTCATACTATCAACTCGATGGATTTGGATCTCTCAGGTTAACTACCAGAAGTTGTATGACCATTAGAACAACAAGATTGTCATACAATTTAATATGATTTGTTATAATCTCAGATTGGATGTCTCTAATTGACTACCATAAGAGATTTTATATCTTTGGTTTTATTTATCACACGATTTTATAGATTTTTTATTGTCAGTGATGGAATGAAAGAAATTACATTTAAACTTAAAAATTAAGTCATGTCAATATTGTCTAAAGGAATCATTCTAACAAAAAACATTTAATCAAATGATATTGTTCAAATGTGAATTAGGGACGAAAAAATTTTGTCCCAAAAAATCTGTTCAAACGGACTTATTGGCGTTCGAACAACTATTAGGGACGAAAAAAATTTTTCCCTAAAAAATCCATTCGAACGGACCTATTGACGTTCAAATGATCATTAGGTGTAACACCCCGTATTTTAGTGTATTTTTACTGAATGATTATTTTTTATTGTTCAAAAATTTATCCTCTTATTTTAAAATTGGTTGGATTTTTAGTAAGTTTATTTCTATGATTTTAATTTGGTGAAAATTATTTTTATGTGCTTTCCAAATATTTATTTATTGTTATGCATTTAAATTGCTTTTAATATTTAAATTAATTACCGTGGGATTTAATTATTTCAATTTGACTTTACCATTACGTTTAAATTATTTTATTTAACTTGTGGTTTTAAAATCGTCTCCGTTGGATCATTTTTGTGGTCCAAGTTATGAGTATTGGACCTCATTTCTTTTCCCTCCATTTTTCTTTCCTTCCTTTTCTTTTCTTTCTTTTCTTTCTTTTCTTTTTTCTTCTTTATTTTTCCCCTCCCCCGTGCGCGCGAACCAGCTCCCTCCCTCTCTCTCCGTCCGTTCTTCCTCTCCCCCAGCCCGCCGCCGTGAGCCGACCGTGGTCGACACCGCCCGGCCGACCAGCTCCCCCTCCCTCCGGCGACCTCACCCCCCAAATCTCAGCCCCTACCTCGCCGTCGGTAGCCCACACGCACCCCACGAAGCCGCGGGCCACTTTCACGCCAGCGCCGCCATGAGCCAGCGGTGGCCTTCACCGCCCACCCCATTGTGTTCCCCTGCCGCCGGCGACCTCACCCCACCAACCTCACCTCCATCCGCGCCGCCGTTAACCACCAGTAGCCCTTCAAAGCCGCGCCCACCATTCGTTCCAGCGCCGCCGTCGCACCACCATTGGCCACCATCTTCCTACCACTTCATCCCCGACCTCTTGGCAACTCAATGGACCCAACCCCAGCTCCGATCCGTCACCGGTGAAGCTCCACCATCTACATTTCCGATTTGGGCATTTTGGTCTTCTACCGTCCATTTCGCCGCCACCCACGGCAAACCACCACCACCATTGGCTTCACCGACCTCCCTTGGCCCTACCCTATCAATCTTGGGTCTTCGTTTGCCTCCGTTTGAAAGTTGGTATTTGTGACCCACGGCCAGAGTGTATTTTACACTGTGGTGTTGCTCAAACGTCGCATTTTTCAACTTCGTGATCCTTCGGAAATTGTTATATTGCAATGTAAGTATTTTCCTTAAAGAACTTTCGTGATTTAAATATATTTTTGCACTAACACATATTATCTGTGAATTGGTTTGTTTTGCCGGACTGAGTCCGAGGAGTTTCGGGGGTCGGATGGATTGTGGACGGAGTTGTGTGTTTGTTTGCATTGTGAATTGTGGTTGTTGGTTGTTGGTTATGGCTTGTTCATGTACATCGCATATTGCAAGCATGATCATGTTTGTAAAGAAAACTGGATTTTCGCATGATTGCATACATGTTCATGTGTTTATTGGAATTGGATTCTCATGTGAGTAAAAGGAAAAGAGACTGTAGGGATGGTGGTTGTGTCCCGCCTGTGATTCCCGCCTACGGTGCTCTGTTAAGTATTCATTGTGTGTAAAGGAACTGTAGGGATGGTGGTAAGCAGGGATAGTGGTAGAGTCCCACCTGCGATTCCCGCCTACGGTGCACGCGGTAGGGATGGTGGTAAGCAGGGACGGTGGTAGAGTCCCGCCTGCGATTCCCACCTACAGTGTCCGATAAATGGGTTGTTTGTGTGAATCATTTTCTGGGAAAATGTTTTACAGATATTTTGGGCCAAAATGGGATTTTTGGCGTGTGTTGGAAATAATCATTTTTCTGGGAAAAAATGGTATTTTATGGCTAAATGTATTTTGCTATATTGTTGGTTGCATTAATGTATTTTTATCCTGAGAGTTGTTTGGTTTATACTTACCTGTGGTACCATTTTATGGTATCGCAGATGATGATGACGAGCCTTAGCTTGGCTCCGTTGGAGGAGTGATCTGGGATTGCTCCTGTTTAGTGAGTTATGTTTTTATCAATTTATGTATTTACCTTTTGTATTATATTTGGGATGACTGTATAATTTTTAAAGATAAATTGTGTTGAATATTTGTATTTAAATTTCTGGTACTTAGTTGACTTATTTATACTATCCGCTACGTTATTTTATTTGTACACTGTTGCATGTACACACACTGGCATTTCGTTGGGATGCGTGACCGTGTTGTCACCATCCTGACGTCACGATTCCCTTGTTTTTGTACGTGGGAGTCGGGGCGTCACATTAGGGACGAAAAAAATTTCGTCTAAAAAAAAAATCCATTCGAACGCTTTCGAATGGTTCTATCTAATTTCGTCTCTAAAAGTAAGTTTTTGAGACGAAAATCAATTTTTGTCCCCAAAGACCTTTTGAGATGGGCTTTCTGAGACGAAATAGAGACAAAATTTTTTGGGACGAAATTTTGCTTTTTTGAGACAAAATGATTTGTCTCAAAAAACCCAATCTCTTGTAGTGACTACAATGAAATTGAATTTTACCACCATAGTAAAGTCGCCGCAACAACATATATAACGTTGCAAATACCTTCAACTGACGATTTTTCCCTCATTGCACGATGGTTGCCTAAATTGGATGCAACAAAATATTACCATCGACTGTACATTTTCGACGCAAAAAATAGTATTAGCAGCTCTACAAATTAAGTCACAAAAAACCAATAAAGCATCGTAAATAATGCTTCCCCTTGATGGTCTATGGTGCTGCAAATGCTTATTACCAAGGATTTTGTATTGCTGCAAATATGTATATCGCCGGTAATATTGATGAATTTATTTGGCGAAGACAATAACCAACAAAATAGATGAGTAATACTGTCATATAAGTTCGCCGTAATAGCTTTTGGAATTGCTGGAAAAGCTTTTTATTTTCTAGCGATATAGGATTTCGCTAGTAAATGTTTCTCCAAAATCCAAATGTGTCGATTCCCTTGGATTTTTCCTGACGATTTCTAAGTAAACACTGCTGCAAATATGTTTGATTATTTCCAGCATTCTCGAGATGCTGCCGGAAAAAAATGTATATTGCTGATGATTTTGTTCATTGTCAAGATACGTAGCAGTTGGCGTCTAATTGTAGACTACACATGGATCTTTTGCAGCGAAATTTATATAAATTGTTGCAAACAAAAGATTTCATGTACTGCGTAAATTACATGCTATGGCTTGATTAATATGGGCGGCCATCCTATTATGATCCTTCCTAACACTACAACAACTTAGCCTTTTTCCCATGGCTGAATTTGTCCCAATTAGTCCATATTTTTGTCCAAAATAACTTTTTCCCGCCATTTCAAGTCGTAGTGGACTCCTAAAAAGGGCAACTTAAACTACTTAAAGTTACGAGTGAAATATATGTCAGAAATACTCTTTTTTCGACGATTCTTTTCCTCTCAAAAACTGTAAATTTTCGTCTCAAAAAAGTATGCCAACCATGGCTAAATGGGGTTGGGAATACTTATCTGCCGCGGTGGAAATTGTGGGAAAAATGCATTTACGACCAAAAAAATATTTCCGGCGATTTATAATTACTAGAAATAGTCTTTTATGAAATAATAAAAAAAAATACTAGTAAAACATTATCATAGGCTCACAACCTTATACCTAAATTACAAAAAAGAATGTGAACAATATATTACAAAAAAGAAAATATTAGAATACAAATAACTTGAACAATGGACATGAAAAATGAAAACTTGAACAAAGGGAAAGAAACTTACAGTAAAGTTACATTACATTACAAAATATAAAATTACAAGATATGAGTTACATATCAATAACATAGTCTTCGGTGTGATTTAATCACACCAAATAAAACTTCATAGATATTTCGATGTAGCCACCCAAATTGAAGACAACCGTTACATTGAATTCCTAGTATATTCTCTGCACCACCCAAACTGAAGAGTAAGAATGTATTTTCAACAGAGAAAAAGCACATACCATGGAAAGGAACACCAAATTCTCCATGAGTGCTCATGCAGGATTTACTGCACCAACCCAGCACCCATGGTTTCTCAAATGGATGCAAAACTAATATATATAATTAAAGTACCCTACCAGCCAAAAGAACACGTACGGATGGGTGTGGGGCATATTGATTTGGAATTAGATTCCAGTTTGGTGGTCAGATGGTTGAATGCATCAATATGTGCAGTATGGTATTTAGAAGATTATTGAGATGAAATAAATAGGTATAAGGTTGTGAGCCTATGATATTTACAAACCAACACAACCACATACTTCAGAATCTCTATGCTTCACTTACAACTCCATTTCAATCCACACTTAGCAACCATTTACAACACTCCACTTCACACTCACCTAAATTATAAAACCTACTAATCATGTATACTGCCCATGTACATTCATTCCATCACCAAATAACCAAATAAATCTAATAGCCCATAAAAGGGAGAGAAAGAGAGAGAGCTATACAAACCCGTGGCTACCAAAAGAAAAAAGGAAACAATACAAAGCTCATGACTAAAATTCTCACCGCCAAACGAATTTCAGGTGAAGCAGTTGTTGCATAGAAGTTGTTTTGTTTCAAGGCTCCATTCTTCAATGCTGCTTCTTTTTTTGCCTGCTCTCTTTACAAGAACACAGCTAAAGAAATAAAAACAACCTTGTAAGAATCACGTGTAAACAGAAAAATAGCCACTTCAGATAGTAAGATATATATGCATAAAAGTTGGGCAAGGGTAAATTACGCAAAACTATAATATTATTCCAAAATTAGGGAATGAAATTAAAGACTAGAAAAAGAGAAAGGAAACAAGAAAAAGAATATAAAAGAGAAATGTTTGTGAAAACAAAAGAGGCTAAACTAGTGAAGGGATCAAACTCACGACTTCAAGTTTATTAAAAACTTTGTGCGGGAAAAACACCATTGAGCTCACAACAAAATCAATTAAAATCCTAAAGGAGCATAACTAGCAACTACTACAAGCACAATTAACATGCAGTTGCAATTTCCTAGACAAGACTACAATCTAACCAAACCTGTATAATGATTTACAATTTCATGACACAAAAAGCAAGTGGTTCCATCAAGATTTGTCCTGCAAAGTACAATATATAGCAAGTTCCCAGCCATTATAGCAAACATGGAAGAAAGATTGCTATCTATAGGCTGCTCCCACCCACTAACTAGTATTAAACAAGCAAAAGGCATTTCTTCAAACACCTGCCTTACATTCATTTTATTTACGTCTTCATAGATAGATAAATAAGCAATCCACTGTGCAAGAGGAAAAAATTGAATTTTCTTGAAAAACATATGCTAAAGAATCTAAATTAGCCGAGGAAGAGTAACATACATAACGAAAGGTATGAATTAGGAAGCCAAACTCTTCAATTTTTAGGATAAGAGACAACAATCGGCATATTATTCAAACATGGTAATAACATACTCGATGATCTGGTGTCCACGCACAGAGCACAACAGAGTTACTTCCAGATTTTACCATCACTTTAGGCAAGGGTTCCTCATAATTTAGTAACAAAAACTACATGAAAACGCACGCCCACATTCCAACCACAAATTGTATATACCTTCAACAGAATTGGCAATCGAAGGAAAAGACCAAAGAACATTACCCACTTTGAGAAAAAGCCGTCTCAGTCATGCCACAAATAAAATCATTTGCCTCTGTTGGAGTCAAGAAACCTTCCACAGCACCATTTTCCAGCTCACCTGTAATGCGAAAGACATTCAATAAGTGCTAGTTCTGTAATGAAAAACAACCGTCAAGGAAAAAATGATGAAGAAACCACCAAATTATCATACCAAATTCAGAGAAAACAGGTCTAACGATCACAGACTTTTAATAAAATGCAAAAGGAAATCAAGGGAGAGGAAATCCCAAAAATTGAAAACAAAAAACCATAGACGAAATGTCTGAAGAGAGAGAGGTGAGGTCGCGGTGGGGCAGAGGCTCGCAGTCGGTGGAAGGAGAGAGAACAGGCAGAGAGAAAAATGGGTATCTGGCGCAGCAGCAGGGGGGGAGAGAAAATGAAGAAGAAGGGGGAGATTTAAATTTTTACCTTCTGCGACGAAAATTTATACTTTTTCGGTGACTATAATCGCCATAACTGCTAGCGGCGACTACTTGTTCCTTCAAGCGCTGCATAATGTCACTATAAAAGAGATTTTGCGGCGACTATGGTTATGTTTTTTGCGGCAGCTTGTAACCCGTGAGAAAAATGGGTATCTGGCGCAGCCGGGGGGGGGGGAGAGAAAATGAAGAAGAAGGGGGAGATTTAAATTTTTACCTTTTGCGATGAAAATTTATACTTTTTCAGCGACTATAATCGACATAACTGCTAGCGGCGACTACTGGTTCCTTCAAGCGGCTGCATAATGTCACTATAAAACAGATTTTGCGGCGACTATGGTTATGTTTTTTGCTGCAGCTTGTAACCCGTGACAAATATAATAGCCAAATGCAAATATTTCTGGCCAACTTTTTTTTTGAGGATGTGAATTTGGTGACAAAAAATACTTATTTGTCACCAAATAAAACTCGTTGGAAAAAATTGTCCCAAAAATCATTATTGTTGGCGAAAGTATTTGCTACCAAATCATTTTCACCCAAAAAAGTAAGAATTAGCGGCACTTTCTTATTAGTCAAAAATAAATCATAAAAATTGACTTTTTGAGACAAAATTTCTTTTGCTGCAAAAAAATCATCGCAAAAGGTCACTATTTGCTACCAAATAAAACTTGTAGGAGAAAATTTCATCCAAAAAAAATATTATCTACAAACTTTTTCTAATGAGCATAATTTTGTGGGAAAAGTAAAAAAAATATAATGTGCAAACTTTTTATGATGATTTAATTGTTGGAAAAAAACCTTTAATTTTCACAGATTGTAACTCATGAAAATAGAAAATGGTCTAATATAATTATTTCAGGTGAGATTTTTCTGACAACGTGTCTTTGGTGGCAAATTGTAATTATTTGCAGCCAAATTGTATTCGCTGGAATTGTAAATTTTTTGTCACCAAACTAATTCCGTTAC